>NC_057801.1:486193668-486215704 GCF_018294505.1 Triticum aestivum | reverse complement strand
GGGAGGGGTAGGCAGAGGCCTAACTATAGAGGTAGAACGACTCGTATATGTGTTGAGAAGGAGAGACCCAGCTATGTCTTGAGGGAGATCGGTTGACATTCATACATAACTGAAGGACGGGAAATATGATGGGACAGAGAGAGAGAGATAAAGAGGAGAGAGAGGGGGGGAGGGAGAGGGGTAGAGTGCTGGATGGGTGATGGAGTTACCTCTCGAAGATGGTGGGAGAGGCCTACTAGACAAACTGAGGGTGGAACTGCAATGTTATCAATAATAGTGGGGATGTATTTCTGTGTGTGCATGTGCGTGATACATCTATTGGGACGCATCCATGGATGATGAAGGGGAACCATGTGTTTGGTAAGAAAATCTAACTAGATCGATAGATCAATTGTTGTTTGTCGGAGGAAGGGAGAGACACAACTAATGAGGTAGATCGATCGATGCGTGGGTAAAAATGAGTTATAAGGACCAAGCTAGCTATATGTATAGCGAGAGATTGGTCGGTGTACGTCCATTTGTTAGAGGCAAATAAGGCCCATCGAGATAGATAGACAGAGAGAATGGAGCTAGGAGGTGGTGCGAGAGGCCCGACTACTAGCTAGACAGGGGGAGGAGTGTGCGGTTGTGAGATCGATGAAAAGAGGGGCGAGTGTTTACATGGGTGTGTGACCGTATGAGAGACACGAGGCAAGGACACGTAAGTGAGGAGATTGAAGGTGTGTGTGTATGTTGTAGGCAGGCATCGCTGGAGAGGTTTATCGATCGGTGTGTGTCGGAAAGGAGTTGTGGAGACTCTGGGAGAACGACCTAAAGAAAAAAAATGAATGTGCTCGGTGGATAGAATGCCGAGGGAGGGGGAGGGAGAGGAGGACGTGTGCATGCACGAGAGAAAGTTAGTGGTAGCTACAAAGGTTAGAGGATTGTGTGGGTGTAAGAGACTAACAAATATCATAATTTGATATGAAAGCAGATTCATATATTTGAATAGGAGATCATAGTGTTTTAAACATATGCATGCATGAATATAGCGGTGATACACGTGTTGTGCACATGTTATACCATAATGTGATAATGCATGGTGTTTGCAACTCACAGCTAAATGCCGAACAATCTAAACCATACTATACGTCAAACAATCTCACATTTTATTTGAATTTGTGATAATGTGTGGCGTTTGCAGCTTACAACTAAATATCAAACAATCTAAACAATACTATATATCGAACATTCTCACATTTTATTTCAATTTGTGGTAATGTGTGGTGTTTGCAACTCACATCTAAATACTTGTAGGCGTAGGGGGCGGGGCACATAATGTGATAAACACATTATACATATGAGACATGGTTTAGATTATGAAGATCTAGCTAGATCTAGAAATGTAGTGTGATTTGAAATCAAAATAAAGTGGATTCAAACAAACGAGTTCGAGTTCATATAGTACACATAGTTCATATGTAACTTGAGACTAATCATGTGGTGTGCTGTGAAGATAATACACAAACGGTGGTTTAACTTGACAATAATCATGATTGTAGATCTTATTAAAACATAGAAATGAATTCAAATGCTTTGACTTCACAACAATCATTACTGTAGATCTTATTCAAATAGAGAAACGAATTCAAATTTAGTTCATATTGAAGCGGTAGTATATACGTTTGGAATGCACTAAAACGTTCATTTGAGTAGTAGGTTGCCTGCATTATACATGTAGCGAAATATTTTAATTGAACATAACATGAATTCAAAGTTTTGAGCGACATTTGTAGTGCGCATTGATTTGGTACAATACACGTTAGGCTTGTTCGGAAATTTCAACCCGCACCTTGTTAGCCCGAAATATTTAAGATATATCTTTGTCTCGTCGTGCTCCGACAAGTCCCTCCATCTCAACCCACGCCTTGCTATTCCGAAATTACAACGCGCGCGAAAACTCCCACCTCCTGTGAAATCCCGACACATGAAATGCTCGTGGTACCCCTGAACCGAAAGAAGCGCCTCAAATCGGTGGGGGTACTTTCGTAACTTACCCCACATTTCGGACAAACGCGTCCCTAAGCCATGGTTCCCCACTGCCATCCCATACACCCACTCATTCTTACACCGAGGCCGCGAAAACCCGCGATGAAGCCCCACACCCTGCTCCATCCACCACCCAGCCGGAGCCTCTTCCCCGACGACGTCGTCCACAACAACACCTCGAAGTCCCTCATCCATCGTGTCAGATGAGGATCCGTCATTGATCTCGTGGTCACGCCGGTTCAGCCACCCCGTCCTCCACCTCCAAGGAGCTGCCCCGATGTTCCCCTCGTCTTTCGTGCCACCTCCATTCCCACACCACCGTCTTCACCTGCACCACCAGAAGAGCATCATCATCGCCATTTTCTCGGATGAAGATGCGGCCTAATCAGCGCCACCAAAGAGGTTGTACACTAATCACCGCATTTTCTTCTTGATTCGATCTCACGGTGCTACCGGCTCTTGGTCCCGAGCCGACACAGCATGGCTCCATCCACGGCGGCGTTGCCGGCCACTTTCTCCACGGCGTCGCTCCCTCGGCAGTGACGTCCACATCAGTAGGAGTTCCTGCTACTTTAGCTCTCGCTCATGCTGCTATTCTGCTCTTGCTCTCGGTCCCCTGCCTGGTCTGCTCTTGCTCGCGCTGCTACTCTCGCTCTTGCTCTTGCTTGCGATGCTGCTCCGATTTAGCTACACTTCAGTCGATTGAATCGACTTTTGGGTCAGTCGATTTTCAGGGGGGGCTCGCCAGGGTGAAGGAAGAACCAGCCGCAGCGGGGAGGGGGGCTCGTCGGAGAGGTACCCCATTATATATCTTAGGGTTCAGGGTGGGGGCGGTGGTCGCCGGCAATGGCGGGGTGGTGGCGTGGGGATCGCCGGAGAAAAAGCTCGGCACGGGGGGCGTAGAGGGATGGCCGGGGCAGCAGTGGACCAGTGGTGGGGAGTGTTTTCGGGGCGGGCGGGCGGCGGGGGGCTGCTGTTTGGTCGGTGGTGGCTGGCGGCTCAGGGGGGTGGAGGTTGAAGATGAACCGCAAGCCCTTGATTTTGTATCCAATGACTGCAAAATCGACTGACCAGAGATGAAAAAGTCAGTCGACCGACGCGTAGCCTCACCTTGCTAGTGCATTCAGTTTCGGCAGCAAAATTCAGTTTTGACAGCAAAATTCAGTTTCGACAGCAAAATTCAGTTTCGACAGTTATGTTCAGTTTCGACAGTTAACTTCAGTTTCGACAGTTAACTTCAGTTTCAACAGTTAAGTTCAGAGATGAGCGACTGATGTATTTTACATCTAGCACTTTGTGGTTATGTATTTTACGTCATGTATTGGAGATGTTATTAGAATTCCACTCAGGTTAACATTGTTCGTTGTCTCTCTTGTCCTGCTTCAGCCTCGGCGTCGTACAACTCATCGGAGCTGCTCCAGCGATGAAACCCTCCATCACAGCGAAGCAGTACCTCGGGCTCCATCTCCAGATGCCTAAGATCTTCTTCGCCTCCTCCGACAGCAAAGTCAGCCGGAGCATCCTCACCGGACAACCCAATCACGTTGAGATCGACATGGCTTCGCCAAAGAGGTTGTACACTTGTTGCATCTCTTTTTTACTCTACATGTTATATATATTGTCCACTGAGCACATGGATTTGTTCCTTTAGTGTCTCCTTGAAAGAAAAAATGTAGGAATTTTAATTTTCACTTGTCCTCCTTTTCAAATTCCTATTCATGAAGCACAAGACTAAGATATAGTAGCATAATAGCATTATAACCATATATTTTCTTGTGGTTTGACTTAATCTCACCATGCTTCTTTGCATCCTGTGATCTTCCAATTGTTGTGAATCAAACACCCAGATTGGCAGAAATCCTGTGTTTTTAAATTCTCTGTTTTGCACGTGCGTTCCTATCCTATTCCTGTCTATTTTCTATCCTTGCATTGTTGGAATCCTCCAATTCAAACGAGCCCTTACAAAATTACTTCTCTTACAGATAGTTGTCAAAGAAAACCTTGCGTGGTTTGTCCCGCTCCTGCTGCGCCGTCGTCCACCCCAGCTCAGCTGCTCCAACGACAGAAGGGTCCAGCACAACAGGGATCCGGCCTCCAGACTGTCTTTCGCCACCTCAGATCTTCTTCCCCCTCGTCGGCGGCCATGAAAACTGCATTGCCATCATCAACCAATCAGATGACCTCGAGGACTACGCGGGTCCGCAAGAGAGGTCGCACTCTTTTGTGTCTGCTTACGTTATGCATCGCTTAATATTACATGCTACTTTATCGTCCTGTTCACCGATTAAACTCTGAGTCTACTCCAAACTAATGTTCAAACTTGAGTTTTTAAATGGTTGTGGGGTACATATCGGGCCACAATCAATAGTATCTATCCACTACCTGATTAATCTCCGGTGTCTACTATGAGTTTCATGTTGGGTGGGAAACAAACAGTAAAGAAGCCATTATCTGTATTTTTTAACTGAAGCCATTATCTGCCTGCTATTATTGGTTTTGGGTCTATCCACGGGTTGCTACCATCACTCTAGATTTCTGCATGCACTCCTTACATAAACTCACTATGTTTCATTCCTATGCATGATAGTTATTGTAAAAAATGGAACTGAACATGTAGAGCAAAAGAGACGAGCCTTGCGTGGCAATAAAATTTCATGCAGACGTCACTCCATGGTAGGCACAAAGGCAGCCCCCCTCCATGCATTTTGGATTGTAATCGAGAGGAAGATATCTATTCTGAGGGGGATTCAGAAGGAGAAGACAACTCCTATTTACCCCCTGAGGTCTTCGCTCTAACTTGCATGCTGATGTTGGTTATATCATGCATATGGTGTCTTGCATTGCTTACTTTATACATCAAATATGTCATCTGCTTAGTTTAGACATCCTTTGTGCGAATGCCATCTGTTTCGTTTATTCATCATTTATGTGAATTATGCAACGCCATCTTGTTTAGCCAGACATCATATATGTGAATTTTGCAATGCCATCCTGCTTAGCCAGTCATCTTATATGTAAATTATATCAGGCCATCCTTTTTTTGTTACATATTACATTTGTCAACAATGTTAGTACATTCAACTGCTCTTCGTGTGCATCAGCCATTTGACACGGTGATGGCCTATTCTGGAGTGAAAACAAGGCCTTCAGAGCATACTATGCTATCTGACGAAGCGCATATCTCACTGGTTACAGATAGCTCCTCAGAGGAGGATTCAGAGACAGATGACCAGTCCTATTCCCCTCCCCCCTAGGTGTATGCTCTAACTTGGCAGGGTTATGTTGCTCATATCGTGCGTATGGTGTCTCGGATTGCTATGTCATTTGGTTAGTATAGACATGCTTTGTGTGAATGCCACCTGTTCAGTGTCTAATTACCATATATGTGAATTATGCATTGCCATCTTGTTGCAAGACATTATACATGTGAATTATACAATGATATCTTGTTGCAAAGGCATTTTATATGTGAATTATGCGATAACATGTTGTTTAGCCAATCATCATGTATGTGAATTATATCATGTTATCATTTTTTTGTATTACGTGCTCCATTTGTTGACAACATTTGTATATTCAACTACTCTTCCCGTGCATCATCCATTTGAAGCGGTGATGGAAGTATCTGGAGTGAAAACAAGGTATTCAGAGCAGACAATGCTACCTGCTGAAGCAGACATCTTGCTGGTTACAGAGAGCTCCTGAGAGGAGGATTCAGAAACTGATGACTAGTCCTATTTCCCCCCCGAGGTCTATGCTCAAACTTGGCAGGGTTATATTACCCATGTCATGCATGTTGTCTTGCATTGCTTAGTTTTTACATCATATATGGATTGCCATCTGCTTACTTGCTTACTATATAAATCATATATTTGAATTATATCATGCCATCATGTTTACATAGTACATACACATCATCTATCTGAATTATGGCATGGCAACCCATTTAATAAAGACATCATATAGTTATATCATCTCATCCTGTTTAGTGTTTACAGTCATCATATTTTGACTTATGGCATTCTATCCGTGAATGTATGTGAATTATGGCATGCCAACCTATTTAATAAACACATTATATAGTTATATCATGTCATCCTGTTTACATAGTCTCATATTTTGAACTATGCCTTTCCATCTTTTTAGTTAGCCATCATAATGTGAAATTGTGTCATGCTATCCTGTTTAGTTAGCCATCATATATGTGAAATTGTGTCATGCTATCCTGTTTGGTTAGACAACATAAATATGAATTATTTCATGCCCTCTTTTATTCCCCACTATCCATTGCACCTGTCTATCATACAATGTCTATACTTTCAATTACTTTTCTTGTTTATCAGCCATTTGAATTGGAGAGGGTGATGGCAGTATCTAAGGGAGTAACAACACGGTCTTCAGAAAAGATAGTGCTACCAGTTGATGCACATAGAACCACGGTTGTACTTGCCCAAGGACCAGATCCACCACACATAACCCAGACTCTCACAGATTGTACCCCTACCCAGTTGGACAGAGAACCAGCTACACCCCTTCTAACCCCAACCCCGACAGATAGTAACCCAGTTCTAGTTGACACAGCACCGTCTCCACCACAGAGCACCCAAACACGAGCAGTTAGTAAGGGAATTGCAGTGCCCAAAGCACGAGGACCACCACTCTGAATCCCAACTCAACACTTAAAGGAGAAGAAGATTTGTTCTCAGGTCAGGTTTTGTAGCTATGGTTCATACTCCTTTGCCCTTGCATTACTGTATTTTCTCATACCCACTATTTTCAAATTTGAAGGATGGAATTGAAACTCCAATGGCGCAACAAGTATGTTTTAAACCTGTTTCTTTAACTGGTTTGCTGTTGTAACTTGATCTATGTTGATTTTAGTTTCAATTGAATAAACAGTTATGTTCTCATGTCATGCACATTACAAGTCTTGTTATTGCTCTATAGTTTCCCACACTTATATTCTGTCTATTCTGCTTTGTCTTGAACGAATATTATTTGAACTGTGTCTCTATCTTGATTTGGCAACAAAAACTAGAATGATATAGACCATAAAGTGACCATGGTACATAGATATATGTTTGTTTCATGCTGTTATCCTGTCCACTTTACTACTGAACTCATTTACCAAAATGAGTTTCATATACAACATGGTAAACATGTGATGTGTCTGCTTGTTTCTCTTTTAGAAAGCGGACAAAATATTGGAGAACAGTACTGCGTTATCCAATGGTAAAGGAAGTAATACAGATAAGGTTCAAGATAGTGAGACATCCCTGTTGGTCTCCAAGAAAGCTGATAAAAACTATCTTGACGACAGTGAGGGAACCCAAAAGTCCTGTCTTGATGTAGTGTTCGAGTTATTGGCCACTACTGCTGGCACAAGCTCTTCGAACTCGCTGTCTGAGTCAGTTCGTCTTCTTGAGTCTCAACTTCAAGTTGAAAGACATCGATCAGATGTGCTACGACAGGAAGCCAAAGGACTGAGGAAGTCCTTGCAGAATTCAGATGCATATTTCCTGGTGCAACAGCAAGCGTTGGAGGATTTAAGCGCCAAACAAGAGAAAGTTAATAAGCTTGGTAAGCATCTTGCCAGCATTTTTGGTACCCAGGATATTGTTTCTTGAGATCTTCTGAAGTGGTTTCAGTTCTGGATTTGTTTTGTTGTGGCGTTTATTTGTGCTGGTCACCCACTTTGACAACCAGTGTATATGATATGCTGCTTTGTTCCCTATATTTGCACTGGTGGCAAACTTTGATGCCTAGTGGATGTAATATGTGTAATAGCCGTGATATCCTAGCGTTAGTTGCTTGCTTATATATTTCCTTGTTGTCTTGTTTATTTGTTTGCTTGTAGTCATTGCAGTTCTTTTTCCACGGTTTGCTAGTGGCTGCAATAACCTATTTTTTAATATTAGGCCACAATAACCATGGGCTAATATTTACTGTAGTGACACTGGGCCTCCTATGGGCCATAGAAACAGTGGGCCTTCTACGGGCCGTAGAAATAGTGGGCCTTGTACGGGCCGTAGAAACAATGGGCCTTCTATGGGCCGTATCATCAATGGGCCTTATACGGGTCGTATGATCGATTGGCCAAACATGGGCCAAACAGACCACATTATGGCCGTAAACGGGCTAGAGTTGGAATCGTTCGTTCATGGGCCGACCATAACGGGCCATCGTTAATAGGCCGAATTTGATGACGCTATGAAAACGGCCCAACGTATTAACGGACCACAAACGGGCCGACTGTAACCACGGGCTGAATTTGGCCCACAAGCAAAAAATGACAGTAATGGGCCGTAAGTAAACGAATGCTGGAAATGAGCCCAAGAATAAATGGGCTCTAAGAAGGCCGAAAGATAAATGGGCTGGAAACGACCCAATGAAATAACGGGCCATTAATGGGTATAAGGTGATACACTGTTCATTACGGGCTAGTTTCACAATGGGCCGTTAATGGGTGTAAAGTGATACACTGTTCACTACGGGCCAGTTTCACCACGGGCCGTTAATAGGCCAAGAGTTACAAATGGCCTTATATAGGCCGAAAGACGTCATGGGCAATACATGGGTCAGAAGTGAAAATGGGCTGGAATCATATTGGATGGCCCAGTTGACGCTATTGGGCCTAATTCGGATAGGGCGTAACGGGCCTTGGGGTAGCGGTCTATAAATGGGCTATATGCGAACAAACCGTTAACAGGCTTTCAATGGGCCGGCCCGCCACCTTTTGACCAAGTCAAACGGGCCGGCCTTTTCACAGGAATGGGCCTCTATTGGGACGTGCCATGTGTCGAAGTATCATAGGCGCCTTCTATCCAATGAGTGGATGACATCTGTCCCAACGATGAGATGACACGTGTTTCCTCCAGCCAATGATGATTTTACACGTGGAAAATCCCCATTGGCCGGGGTTGTTAATGGGTTATCGGATCCAAAACCCGACCCGATAGCTTAACGGTGTTCTGTTATGGTGGATACCACGTGTCGGTCACCCTTGACGAAAGCACTTATGTGACGCGTGATTTATCATCATGGAAGTGGACACTTCTGTGATGATAATTTTGGTAATGTCATGGAACACTTCTACGATAGCACAGGTATGACTATCTTGATTCTGTCATAAAATCGTCATGGATGTACATGCATGACAAAAAACGCGGCCTACTGTGACAAACACGTATCATCGCGGAAGTGTATCTTTTTTGTAGTGCAAGTGTGAGTTTCTCTCGGAGCAGCCAACCAGCTAGTGGTTGTAGGGGGCGTCTATTTATAGCCTAGGGAGCAGCCCGAGATGATAAGACAGAAATGCCCTTCAATGATATGACCGTTAGGTGGGTAGATATTTTGGGACAGCTAGCGCGTAGCACAACAACGGTCAGAATTTTGACTCTCAAATTCCTCAGGGCTATCATGTTCCTCACTATGTAGGCAATCCGCACTGGCGATTTCCTAACTCCTCAGTCGGAACAAATTCCTCAGCAACCAGAAGAACTTTGTCTCTGTCACTGAAGAATATGACTGAACTGTATGAGATTTCCAATGGCTTCACTCGAATGGATTGGTAGGTGTAGGATTTTGAGTTGAGCATCACATGGAAATTTTTCCTTAGTATTTCCTCGACCCCCTTTAACAGTACGGTGTTTCCTATGACTCAAGAAAGAGAAAATGAAACTATGAAAACAAAAGTCTTCACGCTTCATGTTCCTTGAATGAATTCCAAGTCTTCAAGGTCACACCAATTTCTTCACTTTCAAAGTCTTCAGAAAGTCTTCAGAAATCCAAAGTCTTCAGTTGAAGAACTTCATTTTTAGGGGTCGACTTTCTCTGTAATTATCAAACTCCTCATAGACTTATAGACATGTGTATACTCACAAACGCATCAGTCCCTTAACCTATAAGTCTACAATACACCAAAATCACTAAGGGGCACTAGATGCACTTACAATCTCCCCCTTTTTGGTGATTGATGACTATATAGGTTAAGTTTTCAACGGGGATAAACATATGAAGTGTAAATACTGATGTTGAGGAATTTCATTGCAAGATATAGAAGAACTCCCCCTTGAAGATGTGCATAGTGAGGAATTTGCTTTTGAAGCAATGCACACATGAAGAGTAAAATCGTGGAGATCTCCCCCTATATCTTGTAATTCATACACACATTTGACATATAATATGAAGAATTTGAAATGCATGATGAAAGATGGTGACTGATGTAATTCAGCATGCGTGCATTGACATTAATAAGGAATAATCATGCAGAAGAACTTAGCAAAAGTATCAGAACACCATAGAGTTTAAGTTTACAACTCGATCCAGCAAAGTCATCAAAAGAACGAGAGTTGTAACTTAGCAAAAAATGCCCATATAAGATAGATCCGCTTGAAGACTAACTCAAATTTCTCCCCCTTTGTCATCGAATGACCAAAAGGGTTGAAAATGAGGACTAACGCCCCTGAAGAATATCATGATGATGGAGGAGCGCCAGCGTTGTTGGGGTCGTTTGTAGTTGTAGGGCCTGCCGCAGTGTCGTCCAAGTCTTCATACTCGTCCGTGTCGTGTGATGAAGAATATGAACTAGCTACCAAGGAAGGAACCTTGACCTTCTTGTATTTCTTCGGTGGAGGAGCAGACCAGTCAAAATCTTGCTTGAAGCCCATTTGCTTCAGATCTTCTTCACCATATAGATGTGACAGAATAGCCCAGGTGCGATCAAAGACTTCATGGAGGTAGTAATGGATTTTCTTCACTGCATTATGTGTAGAAGTCATGTTGTGAAGAATAGAACCAAACTGACGCTTAACCCATTTGTGGTTTCAATCCACCTTCTGGTGAAGACTAAAAAGTACCTCACAGTCAGTCATCACACGAGGAGCAGTGGCTTGAGGATTTAACTTGGGAGCATTGGCAGCAGAATCATGAGTGGCAAAGTCATCATTGGTGGAATAAGATGCAGCTTTGCAAAACTGACCATCCAATGGATGAATGCCTTCATCAAAAATAGCAGTGGCCTTGCCCTTTTCATCAGCTGAGGAAAATGTCCGCTTGAGGGACTTCAATAGGGGGCAAGTAGCTGCCATGGTTGAGTGTATCAGCTTTGTAGTTGAGTGAAGACCTTGTTCTGATGAATCTCATAATCCAAGGAGCATAAGGCTTCAGCTCAAACGGAGAAACTGCAACATTTACTAGAGTCCTCATGAAGAAATCATGACAATTGACAGGGATGTCATGCATGATGTTGAATAGCAGATTCCTCATGATGCCAACTATGTCCTCATCATATGAGTCGTGGCCTTTGATAGGACTCAAAGTCTTCGTCAGAATGCGATAGACTGTTCGTGGCACATACAGTAATTCCTTCATGAGGAATTTGGTCCTTGGGGCTTGACCGGGCTTCAAAGGCTTCATTAGCACTTGCATGTAATGAGAAGCACATTCCGGTTCTTGGTACAGACAATGAGCACCTTCAGGTGGAGGACTGATTAGCAGGGCATGAAGTAGTTCAGAGGCCGATGCCTTATAGTGAGTGTTTTCGGTCATCCAGTCCAACACCCAAGTGTTGATATCATCAGCATCACCTGTGATGTGCAGTGTTGCATAGAACTGAAGAATAAGCTCTTCATTCCAATCAACAATGTCAGTGCAAAAGTTGAGCAGTCCTGCATCGTCAGTCACACTGAGGACTGGAGAGAAGCAAGGCATTGATTCCATATCCACGTGAGGAATATGCTCGTGGTCGAAGACTTTGTTTTTTGTTGAAAAGTAGTGAAGAATGGAAATTGGCCTGGCTGGCAGTCCAAAAGCGCCTCCTTCTAAGACGAGCAGAGTCATAAGGATTATAATTAGTGAAGAACACGTGCTCGCCGAAGAAGTCATCGGCCTTGAATTTCTGCTTCTTCGAAAAGGGATCCTTTGGCTTGGGCTGAGGAGTATCAGTCAATTGCATCACCACCTCAGGAATTGCAATCTCAGGATCCACATGCTGAGGAATTTCAGGCTCTTCTTTAGTTGCAGCCTGGATCATCAATTCTTCATTGACATTTTCATCAGCACTAGTGGCTGGAATCTCTTCATGAACAGAGGGGGTTGCATGATATTCATCAGATCCCATTTGTACTTCAGTAGCAACAGGGGACTGAGGAATTTGTTGAAGTGGAGTGAACAGTGGAGAGTTGGGGTGCTGAATTTCCCAAAAGTCATCATTCAGCACGGGAGTGGTACAGCCAATGTCTACTTCTTCATCTGCCATTTCTTCAACCCGGCCTCTTCAGCAGTAAACTGAGGCATAGGCGAGGAGACAACTAGTGTTGAAGGGATTGCATCCACTTCAATTTCTTCATCCAACTGCTCTGACGAATCAGCAGAAGAAATTTCTTCATCTGATTCACTTGGAATCACATAATCTTCATCAAAAGGAACAAGGTCCTTTGATGGCATGGATGAGACAGGAACGGCATCAATTGGGTTGTCAAATGAGCTTGTTAAAGGCTTCATCTTCTTTGGAGCTAAAGAATCTGATGAAGTTGATGCCTTCCTTTTCTTCATTGCTACAAGCTCTGCAGCCTTGGTCTTCTTCACATCTGATGCAGATGGAAGGATTGGAGTTGGCGTTAGCGTTGGTGCAAGAGGACCAGAGGAATTTGGTTCATTTTCTTCAGGCACAATTGATGCAGCTGCCCTGACTTCTTCATTTTCTTCAGGCGCAACACTAGTGGATGCCCTGGCAATTTCATCAGCGGCTGGAATGCAGACATCAGCCCTGGTACTTTCATTTTCTTCAGCAGCCTGATTGTCATCAGCGGTGCTAGCATGTTCTTCAATAGGTTGAATAGATGCTTCAGCTGGAGTGAGTTCAATGCGCACATGAGCAGCAACACTTGAAGTGAATGTCTTTGTCAGCTTGACGAACCGGACCTTGGCGCCCTTCCAGTCAGCCTTGTAGGCTTCAAATTCTTCGCTGAGCTTCTTGATTTCAGCTTGCAGCACAATAAGCTGCTCACGCGAAAGATTGAGGACGTTGTCCTTTAGGTAGCGCTGCTTCTTATACTGCGCTTTCTTCAATGACCTTGCTTGGTCATACTTCCATTTTTCTTCTTCAATAAAGGCATTCAAGACATGACTTTGATCAGGAGTGAGGTTCATCTCCGGCAAAAGTGTGTTCGGGTCCTTGTGCCATAAGTCAATGAAATCTAGGATCAACTTCGGATCCAGTAACATTGGCACATTGCTGCCTTTGGCTCTAGCGGCCTTGACCTGCCTGTCTCTGATGATTTTGGTAATTTCTTCATCATCAGCCTCATCATCATCAAACGACACTTGAAAAACGACCTGCTTCTTGTGAGGACTTGGTAGAGGGCCTCGTCCAGCAGTGGCCTGTTTCTTCAGCAGAGAGGGACCGGTTGAAGAATTTGGTGCAGCTAAGGAACTTGCAGATGCTCCTGAGGCAATTGAGATGCCAGTAGTCCTTTGGCACGTGGCGAGATGCACAGGTGCATAGGATTTAGTTGGAGCAGCTGAGTACTTTGTTGGAGGAGCTGAAGACTTTGAAGGAGGAGGAGAAGTTTGAGGAGTTGGCCGTGAGGGCTTTGAAGAATCTAGCCGTGAGGGCATTGCAGAGGAGCTTGGCCGTGAGGGCATTGAGGGTGAAGCACTTGGCTTGTGAGCAGGCTTCTTAGGCATGGCCTTCTTTGGCTTGCTTGCAGAGGCCTTAGCAGCTATAGCAGCAGCAACAGAGTCTTCATTAAATTTCCTCACTGCTTCTTTTGCCTGTTTGGCCAGTTTGGCCCGGCGCTTTGCCCATTCATTAGGATAATCCTCACCGTTCTTGAGGCTGGTGGGGTCTGCCAATTGGCCAGGTGCCAACGGAGGTCTTGGGCATGGAGGGTTGAGAGCAAATTTCTTCATATACTTGGGAGTAACATATTTGTACTCCCTCCATTCTTGTGCCCATCTCCTCTCTATCCTTTGTATGCGCAGCTTGCGCTGATTTTTGTCCTCTTTGCCAAATTTGGCCTCATCAGGAGTGCAATAATCCTTGTATATGTCATCAGGGATCTCGAAAGCAGTATTGACCTCAGGCCTCTTTCCACCCTTCTGTGGCTTCTTACCATCAGCCATTTTCTTCAGCTGAGGAATATGAACAATGGAATTTTTTGAAGATGTATGCAACTTTTCTTCGAGGAATGCTGCAAATGAGTTAAGTTGATGAGAACCTAGTGATTCAGCAACAGACATGAGTACCTGTGAACAGAGTATAGTTGCGAGGAATTTGGAGAGGTCATATGCGTTCTCGGAAGGTTTTTCAAAAAGATAAGCTTGAGGAATTTGACCAGATGAGTCTTGAAGAATTTCACTAAGCGTGCTTTGTCTTAGGTTCCAGAGTGGTATAGATCGAAGATCCACACAATTGAGGAATCTTGAAGAAAAATTATTGCTTAGAGAAACGAATCTAGAGCAGATGACATGTGAGGTGTTCACTGTGTGAAGATTTGAATAAACACCTTTGAAGATTTTTAAGAAAACATTTGAATCAAAGAGGGCAGTAAAAGTAACTTTTAATTACCCTTGATGAAGAACACGACAAACTGGGAAGTGTAGATGCGAAGTTCGTCAATTCAGATCTTCCACGCCCTAACTCGGCAGAGGACGACAGCTACGGCGGCGGCGGAGTGAAGAAATCTGCAGCCGGCGCGAGTACGACGGCGACGAGGTCGAGGCAGTGAAGCTCTTCCTCACCGGCGACGATGAAGTAGCGACGGTGCTAGGGTTTGAGAAGCTCGAGCGGGAGTGAGAACGAGCGGAGTAAAAACAAAGTGAGGAAGGGGAGGGGGTATTTATAGTCGGAGTGAATAAACTATACGCCCGAGGAATTTGGACGAACGTGCCCCTGACCCTTCTCATTCGCTTGACATGTGTCACCCACGTACTAAGAGCTGGCGATCGTGTGAGATCATGGGTGAATAGAAAAGTATTATCGTGGGTTGCGGAACGGTTTGAGCGGCAAAGCCGAAAAATTAGATAAGATAAGTAAAAAGTTCCGTTCGCAAATTCTTCAGCTGACAAGGACACAGTGAAGATTTTGAACGAGTTTCAAATAGAACGCACATGAAGAATTTCTGAAAAGATTGGGTTGAGTTTAGCATAGAGGGGGAAGGGTCCGATCACATTCACTTAGTAGAGAAAATCAACTTGAAGAATGAGCAATAAGTGAATGATGTAGAGGACATAAACTCATATATATAATCAAATAAAGAACAACGACAGAAAGAGTGAAGACAATGCAAAGTTGAAGAATTTGAACAACTGAGAAATTTCAAAAAAAACTGAGGAAAAACTCAAATTGAAGATTTTCAACTTTTGGTGGTGGCGTTACCCACCGTATAAGAAAGCTGATTTCAGACACCTCGTACAATTATTGTAGGGCTCTGAGAATCAATTTCTTCGTTAATTTTTTCACACTTAGAGGGTTAGTATTCATTGATTGAAGAAAAACATTACTTTGTTGTGTGTTGTGCATCTAAGTCTTCAGTTTTGCATAAGTGTTAGGATGAGTGTTCTTTTCAAAGAACACTCGAAGATTCTAGGATATTTAGCTCACACCTCAATTTGCTAAATCTCTTCTCATCCAAGGGCTTTGTGAAGATAGCTGCTAGCTGTTCTTCAGTCCGTACATGATCAATAGAGATGTCGCCCTTCCACACATGATCATGAAGAAAATGATGACGAATTTGGATGTGCTTTGTCTTCGAGTGCTGAACTGGGTTGTGAGCAATCTTGATTGCACTCTCATTGTCACAGTAGAGAGGCACATTCTTCATGTTGACGTCGTAGTCCTTGACAGTTTGCTTCATCCACAACAATTGAGCATAGCAAGAACCAGCAGCAATGTACTCAGCTTCAGCTGTAGATAGTGATACACAGTTCTGTTTCTTCGAGGACCAACAGACCAAAGATCGTCTGAGGAAATGGCATGTGCCAGATGTTGACTTGCAGTCCACGCGATCACCAACATAGTCAGAGTCTGAATATCCAATGAGATCAAAAGCTGAGCCCTTGGGGTACCATAATCCAAGTGTTGGTGTGTGAGCTAGATATCGAAGAATACGCTTCACAGCCTTATGGTGTGATTCCTTCGGTGTAGCTTGAAATCAGGCACACATGCAAACACTAAGCATAATATCTGGCCTAGATGCACATAAATACAATAAAGAGCCAATCATGGAGCGGTATACCTTTTGATCGAAGTCGATACCATTTTCATCAGTGCACAGATGGCCACTTATGGGCATAGGAATTTTGACCCCTTTGCAATCTTGCATGCCGAATTTCCTCAATACATCTTTGAGGTATTTCTCCTGAGATATAAATATGCAATTGCGCTGTTGACGAATTTGAAGACCTAAAAAGAATTTCAATTCTCCCATCATAGACATTTGATATTCTTCACTCATCATATAGGCAAATTCATCACTATAACGTTGGTTAGTACAGCCAAAGATAATATCATCAACATATACTTGGCACACAAACAATTCACTATCATAAGATTTAGTAAAAAGAGTTGGGTCAAGTGAACCGGGTTTGAAGCCTTTCTTCATGAGTAATTCCTTCAAAGTATCATACCATGCCCGAGGGGCCTGCTTGAGGCCATACAGGGCCTTATTGAGTCTGAAGACTTTGTCAGGATGTTTTGGATCTTCAAAAGCTGGGGGTTGAGCAACATATACTTCTTCCTCAAGCTTACCATTGAGGAATGCACTTTTCACATCCATTTGATATAAAGTGATATTATGATGGTTAGCATAAGCAAGTAATATGCGAATAGCCTCAAGTCTAGCAACAGGTGAGGGAGTCCTGGATAAGGGGGTATCCGGACAGCTGGACTATATACTTTGGCCGGACTGTTGGACTATGAAGATACAAGATTTAAGACTTCGTCCCGTGTCCGGATGGGACACTCCTTTGCGCGGAAGGCAAGCTTGGCGATTCGGATGTTAGATATCCTTCTCTGTAACCGACTCTGTGTAACCCTAGCCCCCTCCGGTGTTTATATAAACCGGAGAGTTTAGTTCGTAGGACAACAACAATCATAATCATAGGCTAGCTTCTAGGGTTTAGCCTCTACGATCTCGTGGTAGATCAACTCTTGTAATACTCATATCATCAAGATCTATCAAGCAGGAAGTAGGGTATTACCTCCATCGAGAGGGCCCGAACCTGGGTAAACATCGTGTCCCAGTCTCCTGTTACCATTAGCCTTAGACGCACAGTTCGGGACCCCCTACCCGAGATCGGCCGGTTTTGACACCGACATTGGTGCTTTCATTGAGAGTTCCTCTGTGTCGTCGCTGTAAGGCTCGATGTCTCCCTCAACCTTCAACAACGCAGTCCAGGGCGAGACTTTTCTCCCCGGACAGATCTTCGTGTCCGGTGGCTTCGCACTGCAGGCCAACTCGCTTGGCCATCTGGAGCAGATCGACAGCTACGCCCCAGGGCATCAGGTCAGGTTCGGCAACTTGAATTACACGGCCGATATCTGCGGATACTTGATCTTCAACGGATTCGGGCCCTATCAGGAGCGCCAAACAGTCACGACAAGCACGACTTAAATCTGTTGTCGGACAGTATTCGGGATATCGCCCCTGCAGATGCCCCGGACCTAAATCCGGGGCAGATCACGTCGTCCGAGGACGGGTGGATGGACCCCGCCCCAGAGGCCGCACGCACTTCGGCGGTAGAGCCGAACACAGACTCTGCCGTTAAGGGAATCTACATCACTGGACCCCTGGACCTTTGTCCGGATGTGGGTTCCGAACCGCGCGCGCCCGGGCCCATCGAGTCCGATTGGGCTCCAGTAATGGAGTTCACCGCCGCGGATATCTTTCAGCACTCCCCCTTTGGCGATGTGCTAAACTCATTAAGGTCTCTCTCTCTCTGTCAGGAGATTCCTGGCCGAACTATGTCCGGCTCGAGTGGGAAGCAGGCGACGAAGAAATCCGTTACCCACCCACCACCCACTTAATAGCCATTGTCGATGATTTGACTGACGTGCTTGACTTCGACTCCAAAGACATCGACGGTATAGATGACGATGCGGGAGAAGAACAGGAACCACCGCCCATAGGGCGCTGGACAGCCACCTCTTCGTATGACATATATATATGGTGGACACCCCCAAAGAAAACAATGGCGATGAGGCAACAGAAGATAACCCCTTAGGGAAGAAACCAAAGCATGGGCATCATCGGGGCCACTCTAAGCCCTGCCATAGCAATACCGGCACAGGAGAAGAAAACAACCCAGATGGTGCCGAAGAGGAATACAATCCTAATCAGCCTACCTTTGAACAGGCCGAACAGGAACACGGGCAGGTCAGCCCCGAGGAACAGGCGACGGACGGATACGTGGAGGTTGACAACTATATGCCTCCCTCCGAAGACGAGGTGAGCCTCGGCGATGATAAATTCGGCGTACCCGAAGATCCAATAAAGCAGGAGCACTTTAAGCGCCGGCTTATAGCCACTGCAAGAAGCCGGAAAAAGAAGCAGCATCAGCTCCAAGCTGATCACGATCTGCTCACAGACAGATGGACCGAGGTCCCGGCGGCCGAGGAATACGGACTCGGGCCCCCCCACCAAGGGCTACCCAAAGCACAAGTTGCTACCTCAACTAGAGGAGGAGGCCGTAGAGCCTACACTACCAGCACAAGACGAGGCTGACCGGCCACCTCATGGCCGGGATAAAATGGCGTATCAGGCCAAATACCAGCCCGCACCCCCACGTCAGTTCACTATGGCCCGGGGCAATACGCAGGACCTGTGAGACATATTGGAAAACAACGCAGGATAACCAAGATCGATCTATGGATCACGGGGGCGCGCCACAGCACATGACGATGACCGTCATGCCGGATACACTAATAATAAGTCAGGCCGGGCCGAACATAACCGACTAGACTTAGTCGAACTGCGTCATGACATAGCCCGGCACAGAGACGCCGCACACCCCCTCTGCTTCACTTATGAAGTAATGGATCATGAATTCCCAGAAGGTTTAAACCCGTCAACATCGAATCATACGATGGCACAACAGACCCCGTGGTATGGATCGAAGATTTCCTTCTCCACATTCACATGGCCCGCGGTGATGATCTACATGCCATCAAGTATCTCCCCCTTAAGCTTAAAGGACCAGCCAGACATTGGCTGAATAGCCTGCCGGCAAACTCCATCGGCAGTTGGGAAAATCTTGAGGATGCATTCCTCGACAACTCCAAGGCACTTACGTGCAACCACCGGATGCTGATGACTTAAGTCACATTACCCAACAGCCCGGAGAGTCAGCCAGGAAATTCTGGACTCGGTTCCTAACTAAAAAGAACCAAATTGTCGACTGTCCAGACGCCGAGGCCCTGGCAGCCTTTAAGCATAATATCTACGACGAGTGGCTCGCCCGACACCTCGTCCAAGAAAAACAGAAGTCCATGGCGGCCCTCACAACACTCATGACCCGCTTTTGCGCGGGCAAGGACAGCTGGCTGGCCCGCAGTAGCACCACACCAAGAAACTCCGGCACTTCAGATGTCCGTGACAGTAACGGAAAGACACGGGCGCAATAGACATAAGCGCCGGAATAATGGTGACAACACCGAAGATACGGCAGTCAATGCCGGATTCAGCAACTCAAAATCCGGTCAGCGGAAAAAGCTCTTCAAAAGAAACAATCCGGAATCGTCCAGTCTGGACCGCATACTCGACCGGTCGTGCTAGATTCACGGCACCCCCGACAAACCAGCCAATCACACTAGCAGAGATTGTTGGGTGTTCAAACAGGCCGGCAAGTTGAATGCCAAAAACAAGGACAAGGGGCTGCACAGCGATGATGACGAGGAGCCCCGGCGTCCGAACACTGGGGGACAGAAGAAATTCCCCCCTCCCAAGGTGAACACGGTAAACATAATCTATGCCACCCACATTCCCAAACGGGAATGAAAGCGTGCACTTAGGGACGTCTATGCGATGGAGCCAGTCACCCCAAAGTTCAACCCATGGTCATCCTGTCCGGTCACCTTCGATCGTAGGGACCATTCTACCAGCATCCTTCACGGCAGCTCAGCCGCATTGGTCCTTGACCCAATCATCGACGGATTCCATCTCACGCAAGTCCTTATGGACGGTGGCAGTAGCCTGAACCTGCTTTATCAGGACATAGTGTGCAAAATGGGCATCGATCCCTCACGGATCAAACTCACCAAAACCACCTTTAAAGGTGTAATTCCAGGGGTGGAGGCCCACTCTACGGGCTCAATAACACTGGAAGTGGTCTTCGGATCTCAGGATAACTTTCGAAGCGAGGAATTAATCTTCGATATCGTCCCTTTCCGTAGTGGCTATCATGCACTACTTGGACGAACCGCGTTCGCTCGATTCAATGCGGTACCTCACTATGCATACCTTAAGCTCAAGATGCTAGGACCTCATGGGGTTATAACAGTCAATGGAAACATAGACCGCTCCCTCCGTACAGAAGAGCACACTGCGGCCCTTGCGGCAGAAGTACAAATCAACCTTCTTCGACAGACAGCCCATTCGGCCATGACAACCCCGAATACCGTCAAGCGAGTCCGGAGCACCCTACAACAGGATCGTCAGGCATGCCAAGAGCTTGATTAGCAATCCGGCCTCCGCCCCAGCCCCATTCAGGCGGCATTTGTGCCACGCGTACACAACTACGCACTCAAAATACCATGGGCATAGGTGGAGGCGAGTCAACGATGCAGCCTACAGTGCGGTTCAGCCGCCACGAGGCCTGCATACCCTTCTTCTTTCTTTCTTTTAGGACCCTACTTTCGGGCAGTCCCTTCAGAGAACCGGACCATCGGACTCATCACAGGAGGGAACACCAAGGAGGCAACAGGCTTTGCACATGTAACACCCACGATGCGGCTATATCTCCCACGTGTCGAAGCACGACTTAGAGGCATAACCGCATGGTGGTTTTGTCGCAAGAAGGGTCATCTTCACACAATCCCATGTAATGAACAAGAATGGGATAAAGAGAGTTGGCTTACAATTGTCACTTCACACAATACATAATTAAGATCATACATCATTCAAATACACTCATAGACCGGCTACGGTCAAATTCAAATGAAAAGAAGACAACCCCAAATGCTAGATCCCCGATCGTCCCGACTGGGCTCCTCTACTGATCATCTGGAAACGATACATAGTAACGACCAAGGGCCTCATCAAATTCCCACTTCAGCTTAGTTGCGCCATCTGCGCTGGTATCCTCGGCACCAGCATCTGTTTTGGTAGAATCTGTGAGTCACGAGGTCTCCGCAATCTCACACCCGCGAGATCAAGACTATTTAAGCTCATAGGTAGGAAAATGGGTAATATGGTGGAGCTGCAGCAAGCACTAAGCATATATGGTGGCTAACATACGCAAGTGAGAGCGAGAAGAGAAGCAACGCATCGGTCGAGAAGCTGGAAGCGATCAAGAAGTGATCCTGAAACTACTTACGTCAAGCATAACTCAAACCGTGTTCACTTCCCGGACTCCGCCGAGAAGAGACCATCACGGCTACACACACGGTTGATGCATTTTAAAGAATTCAAGTGTCAAGTTATCTACAACCGAACATTAACAAATTCCCATCTGCCTCATAACCGCGGGCACGGCTTTCGAAAGATAATATACCCTGCAGGGGTGTCCCAACTTAGCCCATCACAAGCTCTCATGGTCAACGAAGGATATACCTTCTCCCGGGAAGACCCGATCAGCCTCGGAATCCCGGTTCGCAAAACATTTCGACAATGGTAAAACAAGACCAGCAAAGCCGCCCGATGTGCCAACAAATCCTGATAGGAGTCGCACGTATCTCGTTCTCAGGGCACACCGGATAGGTCAGCCCACGAGTAAAACCAGACATCGAGTTGCCCCGTGGTGGCCCCGCAGTCTACCCATTTTGGACCAACACTCGAAGGAGCACTGG
>NC_057801.1:486176020-486193306 GCF_018294505.1 Triticum aestivum | reverse complement strand
GGGGGTTAAAATAAAGATGACCCTTGGGCTCGCGAAAACCCAAGGGAAAAAGGCTTAGGTGGCAAATGGTAAAACCAAGGTTGGGCCTAGCTGGAGGAGTTTTATTCAAAGCGAACTGTCAAGGGAGTCCCATAAATCACCCAACCGTGTAAGGAACACAAAATCAAGGAACATAATACCGGTATGACGGAAACTAGGGCGGCAAGAGTGGAACAAGTCACCAGGCATATGGCCGAGCCTTCCACCCTTTACCAAGTATATAAGGTGCATTAATTAAACAGGAGATATTGTGATATCCCAAAATATCCATGTTCCGACCAGGAACAAACTTCATCTTCACCTGCAACTAACAACGCTATAAGAGGGGCTGAGCAAAAGCGGTGACATGGCCAAACAACGGTTTGCTAGGACAGGATGGTTAGAGGTTTGACATGGCAATAGGCAGGCATGATAAACAATGACAGGTAGAGCTAACATAGCGATAGAGCGAGTACTAGCAAGCAAAGATAGAAGTGATATCGAAGGTATGGTCATCTTGCCTGCAAGGTTCTCAGAGTTGTCGAAGGCTTGATCCTCGTAAGCGTTCTCAACAGGTTCCTCGTGCACGTACTCGTCTCCCCGCTCCACCCAAAGCAAGAACACAAGCAAAGGAACCACAATAAATCACGGTGCAATGCACAAGCAACATGATGCAATACATGTCATGATATGCGAGATGTGATATGCAATGCATATGCGTGCTTCGGAAGGAAAGATGATGAACAAGGCATCAACTTGTCAAACAAAGTATGCCGCTGGAAAGATGAGATGATTTCGGTTGAAATCGATATAAAGATCACCGGATTCGGATGCACGGTTTGCAAATAGCAAGCAAGACAAGAATGGCACAAGGCTGCGATTAACAGCATGATGCTACTTAGCATGCAACAAGAAACTATGCTATAGCACCCCAACATAAAAACAAAACATATGGAAGTGATCTTCTGGAGATGCTTAACAAAAGAGGAACACTGAGCTACGGCTAAATCACATCATAACAGGTTCGAACAAGCATGGTGAAAGTGCAAAAAATATCAGGTTGGACATGGCATAAATAGCATCACGAAGCAATGTTCATAGCAAGTTATCAACATGCTACAGGAACTTATAATAGCAAAATAAGGCATGGCATGAATCTACTCAAAGCATAGATCAAAAGTCCCTTACTGACCATAAGGCAAAAAGGATCAGAAAATATGATGGCACCCATGTAAACATAGCAAGTTTCGTTAACAGATTCAGCAAACAGAGCATGGCATTGACAGAATTACGAAGGCACCTTCATGAGCTCGATGCACTCACTACAGAGCATTTCATGATAAACTAAGCATACATCCATCATGAAGATATGACATAGAAGCTATACATGGCAAGAACAACATCATAGCATCCACGGATCAACTACAACAACCTTGGCAAAATTGAATAACATGTAAACAATCTGCCAGGAAACATTTTGAAGCAAACGTAGAGCACGAAAATGACATGCTAGACTACTCCATAATTGCAACCAGGGGCATGGATGGATAGATCATAACCATATGTTCAAAAAACCCTTACTGAAGTATCTCAAATTATGCATGGATCTCTCTGTAGAAACATGTTTACATGGCATGAAAATAACAGCAGAACAGGGACTAAAATCGGCAATATCACGAAGCCTAGTTTGCATGCTTGTGCTAGTCACCACATTGATCACAAAAATACATGGTAAGCACCTCTGTAAAGAAGACATGGCATAGTTCAAAACACATGTAGGGATCAAGTACATAGGATGCACACATCAATCATGGCAAAAATGACAAAAGTGCATGTTCTGATACGAATCTAAAACTAACATTATGAAGCACTCTTCCAACAGCATTTCGGGCATCAAGATGAGCTAAAATTAAAATGATGCAATGAGATGAAATGATGTGCTCTTCGAGACGAACAATTCGGTATGCTATACGCCCAAAACGGAGCCACGGGTACAAAGTTGTGGGGCAATGAACATGCGACAAAAATTAATGCAAGAAAAGACAAACGAAACTCGGGGGAGAAGAAAGTCAACCAGAGGGGGTGGATCTGGATCCGACCGCGTGGATCGAGGATGGCCGGCGGCGCGGGGACGCGGCTGCCGGAGTTGGCCGGGACGGTGGCGGCGAGATCCGGCCCGGGCGGCGGAGATGGGCGGCGACCGGAGGCGCGGAGGACGGCGGCGGCGGGCGGACGCGTCCGGCGGTGCGGAGAGGAGCGGGGCTAGGGTTGGACTGCGAAAAATCCGGGGGGAAGCACATATTTATAGGTAGAGGGAGCTAGGAGTGTCCAAATGAGGTGCGGTTTTCGCCCACACGATCGTGATCCGATGACAGAGAGCATGGAAGTGACTTAGATTGGTTGTTGGGCTATTTTGGAGGGGTGTTGGGCTGCAACTCAAAAGAGGCCTTTGCGGTTATGCGGTTAACCGTTGGAGTACCAAACGAGCTCCAAATGACCCGAAACTTGACAGGTGGTCTACCGGTGCTATACCAGGGCCACTTGGCAAAAAGAGACAAGAGGGGTGCGTCGGTGCATGTGGGAGTGTCGGATTGCGAAACGGACAACGGGGAAAATGCTCGGATGCATGAGACGAACACGTATGCAAATGAGATGCACATGATGACATGATATGATATGCATGACATGAATAAAATGCAAAACAAAAGACAAAACCCAACCACGGAGGGAATATCATATCACATAGCCGAAAATGGCAGGAGTTGGAGATACAAAGATGGAAAGTTACATTCGGGGTGTTACAGCACACAAGGGAATACCCAGGTGGTCTCTGTCAATGATCGTTGTACCTGTTTTACATACCCGCATGCAGCCTTCCCTTGGATAGGACATGTTAAATAGTCCTATTTGTTTCTGCTTAACACATTAATTGTACACATACGCCTTGCCGTATTATCCAAATAAGAACGGGAAATAGTATACAGCGTCGGCTTCTTATTACTATCTTCATATTCTCCCTTGAAAATTTATTTAATAGTGCATCCATACACTTTGGTACGATCAGTTTGCTAGGGGCTTTTTATTGAGCCCCATAACATGGCAAGAAAAGTCCAAACACTTTCGACAGTGCGGCACCCCAAACTTATAGCATTATATGCATCAGCTCTGAATCATGTCTTGGGTTAATAGTTGGGTTAGCCCGGCTCCCTTGTTTTGGTACCTTACATTCCGTTATATCGGCTAAGGTAGCGTAGGGAGAACTACTGCGATTGTGTCCCGGTTCTTCCGGACGAGAACCTCAGTAGAGAAAGTCGAAAACTAACTGTCATGATGCGGCGAGAGCTGGTCGCTGTTCGAGAGGTACTAAATCCTTAAAGATTTTTTCCGCTTAAGGCGAGGAATCGACCTTGTTCGATTTAGGCGTGTATAGCGCCCCAGTTCAGCCTTCTGAATACTAGGGGCTTCGCCAAAATTTAAACTTATAGACTTCTATGGCCAAGTGAGAGTTATAAAGCCGCATAGTCTGATTGCCTTGTTCGCTGCGCCAAACACCTCCTTCAAGGATCAAAAACTTGGATAAAGAGTGTTTGGGTTTTCCACGAACACCCCAGTACTAGCTACATGGGGGCGGAAGCCGACGACTAGCCTAATTTCAGAATTTTATAAACGGCCACACAGAAGGTAATATTTTAAATCGGCAAAGCGTTATATAGTGCAAACAAACTCGTTCTCATATTACACAAACGACATGAGTACATTCACTCAAATATTGTGTTCTTGGTGCAATCATCGGCCACAAGGCGAGCGCCTTTCATAACGCCATCATAATATTTCTCGGGGTAGCGATGCTCTTTACTCTCCAAGGGTCCATCTTTTACCAGCTTCTCAGCATCCAGTTTGGCCCAATGCATCTTTGCGCGGGCAAAGGCCCGACGGGCACCCTCAATGCAGACGGTTTTCTTGATAACCTCAAGTCGCGGACATGTATTTACCATCTGCTTTACAAGGCCAAAGTAGCTGTCGGGAAGAGGCTCACCAGGCCACATCCCGACTATCAAGCCCTTCATGGCCAGTTCGGCCGCCTTGTGGAGTTCGACCAGTTGCTTCAGTTGGTCACTCAATGGCATCGGGTGTTCGGATTCGGCATATTGGGACCAAAACAACTTCTCCGTTGAGCTCCCTTCTTCGGCACGGTAGAACTCCGTGACATCCGATATGCTGCGTGGCAGATCTGCGAAGGCCCTGGAGAGCCCCGAATTCGGTTAAGTAAAAGAAAGGTCTCCTCCACATGCTTGCTCTGCACAATGAATGCCTTACCCGCCGCTATCTTCTTGGCTGCCTGGATCTCCTGGAGGGCCTTTTGGGCTTCGGCCTTGGCATCTTTTGCGCTCTCAAGGGCTTTGGCAAGCTCGGACGCTTGCGTCTTGAAGTCATGCTCCAAGGACTCGAACTTCTTGCCGAACTCCTGGAGCTCTTGTTGTACCTCCCCCACCCGAGCATCTTGCTTTTCACGCTCAGTGCGCTCTGTGGCCGCCTTGGCTTCGGCCTCGGACAACGCTTTCTTCAGGGCCGCCACTTCGGTCGTAGCCCCTGTTAAAAATCATGATGCTTTTTGTTAACATCATCAATTTTTCTCCTCTACAGGAAACACGGACAGGATATCACTTACCTTTGTTCTCCTCGAGCTGCCTCTTTACGAGGCCGAGCTCTTCTTCGGCCTGCCCCAGGTCCTGCCTGAGTTTGGTGACCTCAGTTGTGCACGCAGCGGCGGTCAGCAGCAACGCCTGCTTATTAATATAGACAAGTACTGTCAGACTCCTGTGGATTAAAAATTGACCCTCCGTTTGGCTTTTCTTTCCGAACACCAAACAGGGTATCAGGGGCTACTGTCTATCAGGTGATATTTTCTCACACTTTTCATTACTTACCTCAAAGCCTGTTAGGAGGCTGGTGCAGGCTTCGGTCAATCCGCTTTTGGCGGACCGGACCTTCTCAATCACCGTACTCATAAGAGTACGGTGCTCTTCATCAATGGAAGTGCCGCAAAGCACTTCCAGCAAATTATCCGATGCCTCTGGCTGGGCGGAGGTCATTGGCACGGCCGGCTCGGCCTCCTTAGTGAGGGGCTGACCACTTAAATCCGGAACGTGTGGAGGCTCCCGTGCAGTAACCGGCGGGGAGCCAGACTTGCTGTGGCTCCCGTCCGCATAATCCATGGGGATCTTACCTCCCATGTGCCCGACATCTGGGATTTTGCCTTGGGGCGTCTCCAGAACCTTCGCCCCCTGCTCTGGTATCCTTTGGGACAACACCTTGGTATCGTCCGCAGGTCGTGGAGAGGTGGCCGTCCGGAGTGAATCCATCTCCGAGTCACTCAAGGACCCATCCGAAGAGGATGCCCTGAGATTAGACCCGGCCAGACTGCATACACGTGTTAGGCGTTATTACAAAATATGAAGTTAAAGTCGCACGAAAGGTATTACAGAGTGCAGATACTTATGACCTCGCCCGGGACTTGCCCCTGGGCAGCCACTCCTCCTCGCTGTAGGCGGCCGTGGTGGAGTGATCCGAAAGGGATGCCTTTCCCTTCTTCGACGTCCTAGCCTCCCCTGCGGGGAGGCTTTCCTTTTCTTCTCCTCCCCAGTGCGGGGAGGGGGCAGTTCTTCATGTCCCCCCCCCCGTCTCCATGAGAAGAAACAGCCTCGGCGTTCTCGGACGACGAGTCTATCACGGCCCTGCGTCGGAGACCTTTCCTGGTCCCCGCAGCCGCTTTCTTGGACCTTTCGGCCTCCCCGGATGGGGAGGCCTTCCTCTTCTTCTCCTCCCCTTCGTGGGAGGTGTGCGCCTCACCGTCTTCGGGCGAGGCGTATGGTGCAACCTCGCGCCGGAGACCCTTCCTGGTCCACGTGGCCTTCTTTTCGGCCTTCTTCTCCGGCACCTTGTAAGGCGCCAGAGCCAGCATCTTCGTCAGGAGTGCGGTCGCTAGATCTTCAGGTAGCGGAGCCAGACATTCGATCCGCTCCGCCATCTCCATGTAATCCTGTTTTGTTAGTATGATGACTTAAAGTCCTCCCACGAACACGTTGCAAAAGATACATCTTGTGATACTCAGAGGACTTACCGGATTGGCGAGGTGCTTTGCGCTGAGTCCGCGGTCCTCGGAAGTGGGAGGAGGAACTTCGCCGGTCTTGAACAACACCTTCTAGACGTCCTTATGCGTCATGTCAAAGAGCTCATGCAGCATCTGGTGTTCGGCCGGATCGAACTCCCACATATTAAATGCCCGTCTTTGACACGGGAGGATCCGGCGGACGAGCATGACCTGGACCACGTTGAGAAGCTTGATCTTCTTGTCCCTCATACTTTTGATGCAGGTCTCGAGTCCGGTCAGCTCCACATGTTCGCCCCAGGCTAGGCCGTTCTTTTCCCAAGAGGTGAGCCGCATGGGGATTCCGGATCGGAATTTGGGGGGAACCACCCAATTGGCATCGCGCGGCTCGGTGATATAGAACCACCCTGATTGCCACCCTGTCACGGTCTCCACAAAGGAGCCGTCAAGCCATGTAACATTGGTCATTCTGCCCACCATGGCGCCTTCGCACTCCGCCTGCTGGCCGCTAACGATCTTCGGCTTCACACAGAAGATTTGCAGCCACAGGCCGAAGTGGGGCCTTATGCGGAGGAAGGCCTCGCACACGACGATAAACGTCGAGATGTTGAGGATAAAATTTGGGGCTAGATCATGTAAATCTAGCCCATAGTAATACATGAGCCCGTGGACGAACGGGTGGAGTGGAAATCCTAGTCTGCGGATGAAATGAGGGAGGAATACTACTCTCTCCCAAGACTTTGGGGTGGGGGTGATCTGTCCCTCCGCCGGAAGCATGTGCGCAATGTTTTCGGCCAGGTATCCGGCCGCCCGAAGCTTGGTGATATCCTCCTATGTGACAGAGGAGGCCATCCACTTGCCTCCCGCTCCGGAAATGTTGCAGATGGTCCTACAGAGAAGGTGATAACTTGGGCACTGGGGCTTGAGAGTGCAAGAACGGAAGGGCAAAGAAGGAAGAAGGCGTGGGTGAAAGCGGGAGATCCTTATCCCTTTATAAAGGCGGTGGAAAAAATGTGCGCCTCCCCACTTGTCCGTCAAAATTACTCATTTTCCAAGTGCCACGATTGATGGCACGGTTGGGTTACCCATACCCGTATTGATGAGGATCCCGCGATAAGGGGGACACGATCTCTGCTTTGACAAGACGTGCCAAGGAAACCGCCTCGCAGTTTGTGCGGTGGCTGGTTATAAAAAACGGTTCGAACAAAGGTCGGGTCGTGGTGTGATGTCACGCTACGAAGAGTTGTCAGCAGATTAGATTCGTGGATTATTGTTCTCTCTACGGTGGTATGTGAAATTTGTCTTGCACGGTCGGACACGACTTAAGTGTTCGAAATTTACCTTGAAGTATTCGGAGATGGAACCCGCCTTGAAATGCTGAAGACAATCTGCACGCCGGACTCATCATCATTGAAGCCTGGTTCAGGGGCTACTGAGGGAGTCCTGGATAAGGGGGTACCTGGACATACGGACTATATACTTTGGCCGGACTGTTGGACTATGAAGATACAAGATTGAAGACTTCGTCCCGTGTCCGGATGGGACGCTCCTTTGCGTGGAAGGCAAGCTTGGCGATTCGGATGTTAGATCTCCTTCTCTGTAACCGACTCTGTGTAACCCTAGCCCCCTCCGGTGTCTATATAAACCGGAGGGTTTAGTTCGTAGGACAACAACAATCATAATCATACACTAGCTTCTAGGGTTTAGCCTCTACGTTCTCGTGGTAGATCAACTCTTGTAATACTCATATCATCAAGATCAATCAAGCAGGAAGTAGGGTATTACTTCCATCGAGAGGGCCCGAACCTGGGTAAACATTGTGTCCCCAGTCTCCTATTACCATTAGCCTTAGACGCACATTTCGGGACCCCCTACCCGAGATCCACTGGTTTTGACACCGACAACGGGTGCAAAAGTTTCATCGAAATCAATTCCTTCAACATGTGTTTAGCCTTGAGCTAGAAGTCGTGCCTTATTCCTCACCACAAGGCCATTTTCATCTTGCTTGTTGCGGTAGATCCACTCTGTGCCAATGACATTGTGCTTGCGAGGATCTGGACGATTGACCAATTCCCAGACATTTTTGAGCTCGAACTAATGTAATTCTTCTTGCATGGCTTGAATCCACTCAGGCTCCAGAAATGCTTCATCTACTTTAGTGGGTTCTGTGATAGAGACAAAAGCAAAGTGCCCACAAAAGTTAGATAAATGTGAAGCTTTTGAGCGTGTGAGAGGACCTGGTGCTTCAATGTCATCGATGATTCTCTCAATTTGCACTTCGTTTGCAACACGAGGATGAGCGGGTTGTCTTCGAGGAATTTGATCCGCATTTTCTTCAGGACCATTTTCCTCAGCACCATTTTCTTCAGGTGCTCCAGCCCGACGTTCTTCACGTTCTGGAATGAATTCTTCAGCAGATTCTTCGGTAGGAATGACATCCTTAGTAGCCTTGAACTTGATAGATTCCTCAGGTGCTGGTTCATCTATCACAGAAGGTAGGTGCTCTCTTTGTGAGCCATTAGTTTCATCGAACCGCACATCTACAGTTTTAACAACTTTGTGAAGAACGTTGTTGAAGACTCTATAGGTGTGTGAGTCCTTTCCGTAACCAAGCATAAAACCCTCATGTGCTTTAGGTGCGAATTTAGAACTATGATGAGGATCTCTAATCCAACATTTAGCACCGAAGACTTTGAAATAACTCACATTGGGCTTCTTGTCAGTGAGGAGTTCATAAGCAATCTTCTTGAAGAATTTGTAAAGATATACTCTGTTGATGATGTGGCACGTAGTATCAATTGCATCGATCCAGAAACGACGAGGCGTCTTGTATTCATCAAGCATAGTGCGAGCCATCTCAGCAAGAGTTCTGTTCTTGCGCTCCACGACGCCATTCTGCTGAGGAGTATAAGGAGAAGATAACTCATGAGTAATACCAAGTTCATCAAGATAGTCATCAAGACCGGAATTCTTGAACTCAGTCCCGTTGTCACTTCTGATGTGCTTGATCTTCACACCAAAGTTGGTTGAAGCCCTCGAGGAAAATCGTTTGAAGACTTCCTGCACCTCATCTTTGTAAGTGACAATGTGCACCCATGTGTAATGAGAATAATCATCAACAATAACAAAGCCATATTGAGACGCATCATTTGAAACTGCAGAATAATGATTAGGACCAAAGAGATCCATGTGAAGCAATTCAAATGGTTGAGAGGTAGTCACGATAGTCTTTGCTGGATGTTTGGCCTTGGTCATCTTTCCAGTTTCACAGGCTCCGCATAAATGATCCTTGAGGAATTTGACATTCTCAATGCCAATGACATGCTTCTTCTTCGCAAGCATGTGCAGATTCCTCATGCTAGCATGACCAAGTCATCAATGCCATAGCCAGCCTTCTGAAGCTTTTGCAAGTAGGCATACGGCCGGTTGTGGTCCTGTAGAGAAATCAACAATGTAAAAGTCTCCTCTCCTAAAGCCTTCGAAGACTTTGGAATTGTCAGCTTCCAAGATCACAACACAATGATATTTGCCAAAGACAACAACCATATCGAGATCACAAAGCATCGAGACAGACATGAGGTTGTATCCTAAGGACTCGACAAGCATGACTTTGTCCATGTGTCGATCCTTTGAGATCGCAACCTTACCTAGACCCAATACCTGACTTTTGCCTTTGTCAGCGAAGATGATATGCTTCAGATGCGATGGTGATAAGGGAGCATCCATCAATAGATTCTTGTCACCAGTCATGTGATTCATACATCCACTATTGAGGACCCACTCATTGGCTTTGGGTTGATCATCCTGCAGATGAATTAGTGCAACTTACGAACTCATATACTTCATCAATGAAGAATATGACATCAATATCATCAGATCAATTTCATCAGGCAGTAGAACAGATAAAACAGTATGAGGACGTGAGAAATGAAAGTTCATTTCTTCATGATTAGCATGTGTCCTTTCAGGCAATTTTCAAGTCTCCAGCAAATTCTTCAGACGTTTTAAGCACCTCTGGAGACCTGACCCTGCATAAGAGATTAGTTCCTTTTCTTCACCACCCACATCTGAAGGGGTGGCAAAGAATTCATCACTCTGCGAACTCCATATGAGAAAGGTGGCATAGAAGCCAGTCCACTTCGTTTCACATAAGAGGAGTTATGATAAGCATATGAATAAGCAAAGAAATTCTTCGAGGACTTATGAACATAATGGTTAGAAGAATAATACTCATATCATAGCCCTTAGCTCTTCCCTGCGGAAACGAGGGGTTAGCACGATGATGATCATATGAGGACTTTGATCCTTTTGAGGAATTTGATCCATGTGAGGAATTTTGTCCATATGAGGACTTGGATCCATATGAAGAATTTGGTCCATATGAAGAATTTGATCTTGAGTTCCTATTTTCCACAGGTGGTGTCATGAGGACATTCACCTGAAGACTTTCAAGACACCTTTTGGGAACCCAGATTTTCTTCATAGGGGAACCGTTCCTGTAGTTAGTGCCAACATATCTAGCAAATACTTCACCATTCTGATTTTTGAACAGTTTATAGTTGGAGTCAAATGACTCATCAGAAGAATGAGGAGATTCACATGTAAAGCTAGATAAATTGGATGGATCAACTGGAGGTCCCTTTGCAGCAACCCATGAGGTTTTGAGGTACTGCTCAGGCTTCCAATATGTTCCATCAGCATTGAGTTTCCTCTCAAAGGCAATACCCTCTTTCCTAGGGTTCCTGTTGGGGATCTGCTTTTTAAGCACGTCACAAAGAATCTGATGCCCTTTGAGGCTTTTGTGCATGCCTGTCATGTACAATTCCTTCAGCCCTACATCATCAGTGATACTAGCAATGTCCTCAGATGAGGAATTAGTGATAGCAGAGACAGATGAAGAATTTGTAGCATTAGGAGCATTTGAACATTTAGGTTAAGAATCGGCAGTTTCACGTTTAATGCACTTCAAACATGGAGGAACAAATTCTTCCTGAGTAGCGCTGATTTGTTGAGCAAGCAATGAATCGCGCTCCTTCGGAAGATCTTCATAACTCACTCTTAGATTCTCAAGATCTTGCTTTCTTTGAAGAAATTCATAAGAAAGCTTCTCGTGATCAGATAAGAGAGTGTTATGATGACCTTGAAGGTCGTCAAACTTGGAATGAAGTCTCTGAAGACTTACAGCCAAAGCTTTCGACTGATCCATTTCTTCACCCAACATATCATCACTCTTATTTAGCATGTATTGAACTTTTTCCAAAGCTCTTTGTTGTTTACTGGCAAGGGAAGCAAATTTGACATAGCTAGGTCCAAATTCATCTCCAGATTCATCATCACTAGACTCGGATAGGTAGCATTTAGTTACCTTAGCACTATTTGCCATAAGGCAGGGTGTAGAAGATGATGATTCTAGTTTGAATGTCATCGCATTGAGAGATTCCTCGTAATCCTCAAACTAAGGATCATGATGGGTTCGATGACCTTCATAGACCTCAGAGAGACGGTCCCATATAAGCTTTGCATGATTGAGATGCATGATGTTCCTGAACTGATTTTGAGACAGACAGGAGCAGATGATGTCCTTCACCGTAAGGTTGAGAAGAGTGAACTTTCTAATGTCATCAGCTTCCGCCATCTTGCACAGATCAGTAAGACCAATCTCGGTGACGGTCCACAGCTTGCTGTTCATTGCCATGAGGCGCTTCCTCATCATGGCCTTCCACTTGGGATAATCATCACCGTCAAAGAAGGGGCAAGTCACTTTCTTCATACCTGCGGTCGACTTAACTAAAACTCCAAGTGGTTAAACCAAAATCACACAGAACAAGGGAGTACCTTGCTCTGATACCAATTGAAAGTGCGTTATATCGACTAGAGGGGGGTGAATAGGCAATTTTTATGAATTCTTCACTGAGGAATTTGCTAGTGAGGAAATTCCTTAGCAAAGAACTACTTGCAGCAGAATAAGTACTCAGAAGTAAACATAACAGAACACAAGCATAGTCATCATGATGAAATGAAGACAAGCACAGAGTACAGAAAGTGTAAACACAGGATGACACAGGATGAAGACGGACAGACTGAAGAAATTGAACTGAAGAAATTGAGAAAGTCTTCAGTCAAAGTCTTCAAACAGATATGAACAAGTACACAACAAGTGAAATGAGGAAATGAGAGAGTTAAGGAAATAGAACCAGTAAGCTTGGTGAAAACAATGATTTGGTAGACCAGTTCCAACTGCTGTCTCAGTTCTACATCTGGTTGGAGCGGCTAGGTATTTAAACCTGAGGACACACAATCCCGGACACACAGTCCTCACCGTATTCTCCTTGAGCTAAAGTCACACAGACCTCGCCCAATCACTCGTGGTAAGTCTTCAGGTGACTTCCAAACCTTCACAAACTCGGTCACTCAGCGATCCACAATTCCTCTTAGATGCTCTAGACCTTGACGCCTAACCGCCTGGAAGAAGCACAGTCTTCAAAGGTAACAAGCTTCGGATCCACGCAGGATCAATCTCTTCAGTGGCTCAATCACTTTGGGTTTGAAGGTGTTTGGCTTTGGGTTTTCCTCACTTGATGATTTTCGCTCAAAGTCCTTGGAGGATGGGATGCTCTCAAATGACAAGTGTCAGTTTCTCTTGGAGCAGCCAACCAACTAGTGGTTGTAGGGGGCGGCTATTTATAGCCTAGGGAGAAGCCCGACATGATAAGACATAAATGCCCTTCAATGATATGACTGTTAGGTGGGTAGATATTTTGGGATAGTTGGCACGTAGCACAGCAATGGTCCGAATTTTGACTCTCAAATTCCTCAGGGCTATCATGTTCCTCACTGTGTAGGCAATCCGCACTAGTGAATTCCTAACTCCTAAGTCAGAACAAATTCCTCAGCAACCAAAAGAACTTCATCTCTGTCACTGAAGAATATGATTGAACTGTATGAGATTTACAATGGCTTTACTCGAATGGATTGGTAGGTGTAGGATTTTGAATTGAGCATCAAATGGAAAATTTTCCTTAGTATTTCCTCGACCCCCTTTAACAATACGGTGTTTCCTATGACTCAAGAAAGAGAAAATGAAACTATGAAAACAAAAGTCTTCACGCTTCATGTTCCTCGAATGAATTCCAAGTCTTCAAGGTCACACCAATTTCTTCACTTTCAAAGTCTTCAGAAAGTCTTCAGTTGAAGAACTTCATTTTTAGGGGTCGACTTTCTTTGTAATTATCAAACTCCTCATAGACTTATAGACCTGTGTACACTCATAAATGTATTAGTCCCTTAACCTATAAGTCTTCAATACACCAAAATCACTAAGGGGCACTAGATGCACTTACACACTGCAAAGGAAAAAAAGATTCAGACATTGTCATCTAACACAACTCATTATGGGCAGTAAAAAGAAGGCTACAGAGTTCTTACTTACCATCCTGCAGTTCGCTGTTGTATTGGATAAAGTGTAAACAAATAGTTCAATTTCCATATTTTGACCCATTTTACTAACAACCTTTATGAGCTTCCTCACTTGATGCCAGTTCATCAGTATCTCATTTCCCCATACGCAGAAAGGGTTGAAGCACGAATCTTTACCAATGACATATGTACCTAAAAGCACCAAGTTAATATTAGAAGCTAAACACCAATTCCACAATGATGTAGTACAACACTCTTTTATAATATCTTATAACATACAATATACTCACATATTAGATGAATTAACATCTTATATTATGGGCCGAAAGGAGTTTATTGCATTCTTACAAATTATCGGCTGATTAACTAATGTTGTATCCATGGATTAGAGTTAGTTTGAGCTAGTTCGGGCTCAAATAGACCTAAAGTATATCTAAACATGAGGGCTAGTTTGAGCTAGTTGCATCTATAACCCACCCAAAAAAACTATCCAACCCAAGAGGTGCTAATTGGAGCTAGTTCTCCTAGTGCATTTATTGTAAATATAAGTATCTAACCCTTTCATCCAAACACCTCTTTGGATGGAGTTAGTTCAGGGTTAGTCCTGAGCTAGAAACTAACTCTAACCTCTAAGCTAAGTTGAGTATCCAAACAGGATTGTGTTGTTGTTGTTGCTGCTGCTGCTCTTCTACGTGTATCTGGACATCATCAGAACATTAAGGTAACACTCTTCCTTGTTGCTATGTAGCCTAGGATTGCATATGTAGACATTAAGTACAATGCATGTTGCTATGTAGCCTCAGATATATTACATATGGCCCTAGTTAACCTAACGATAAATGGGTTGCAGATATATTCAGTTAAAAGTCTGATTCGCCAATTAATCCCTTATCAGCCCCTGGCCTATATGGTACCAGCTACCGATATCCTGAACAGTGAGCATATATAAGCCATGGGATGAAACTAACCTCGATGGAAAACAACAATCCTTCCAAGAATTGTCATGTGTAGGTACATCGAGAAGCATGTTAAGCACAACGGGCTAACCATCAACCAATATTATCCATGCCGGACAAAATAATCTCCAAAAGATAGCTTCAGTGTGCAGGTTTAAGCACGCTAGTAAAGCAAAACAAGTGAAAAGGTGTGTTAACTACAACATGCCTAACATTTAACAACAAGCAAACATAGTCATTCAAACTGGTATTGTGCCGGTCTAAGTACATTGGTTATTGTTAAATAAAAATGGAAAGGCGTGTTTAACTACAAGATGCAGCAACCAAATGTAGTCATTCATGCCCTGTTTGTTTCAGCTTCACTTGGATTTTAATCACCTATGGATTCACTTCAGTGGCAAAGCTGTTTCTGCGAATCAGCTTCACCACCGAAGTACACTTTGAGGTGCTTCAGGAAATTGCACTAAAAATAAACCAAATCCAGATCCAGCTTCACAGGCAAAGCTGATTCCAAATGGCTATTTGTTTCGGATTCTAGATTCGGCTTAACTGGCAAAGTTGAATGTGGTCCCAGAATCCGAAACAAATAGGGCTAGAGTGGTATTGTTGAAACCGGTACTGATGAAATTGAACTGCACAGTTCATACTTGCACATATAGAACATCACGTTATGAATAACTGGAATAAACAAGGCATACTACGAACAACCAAAGATAGCATTTGAAACCGGTATATGCTAACTACAAACAACATAACAATAAAAAAACTTTAAAAGAGGCATATGCTAGCTATAACAGGCTTAATAGCAAGCAAATATATGCATTCCTACCGGTATGTTTAAAACTGGATTGATGAAATGTACTGCATAGTAAATAATTGCACATACAGAGCATCGCATTGTGAACAACTAAAATAAACAAGGCATACTGCAAACAACTAGATATAGCAATTAAAACTGGACATATTCTCACTACACTACAAAAGGGAGTCGACAAAACAAATCATGGGGTTTCCCCTGTGAAGAGGCATGGCAAAACAAATCATGGGTTTCCTCACTTGTCACAGATGAGCTCGTTCCCGTGGGAAGAGCATGGACCCTGGATGCGCTCCATGTTATCGCAGATGGGCTCCTTCCCCTTGGCAGAGCATGGCTATAGGGTGCCCTCCCTGATATCGCAGACGGGCTCTTTCCCCTTGGAAGAGCCGGAGAGGGTGCCCTCCTCATGGTCGCCGTCGATGAGGTCTGACTTGGAAGCTGTGGATCCCAAGCCAGCGTCATAGAACGTGTCCTTCAGAAGTGACAAAAGGGGCTCGATGGCGATGTAGGATGGCAAGTTGTTGACAGCAAGCCAGAGGAGATCAGCGGCAGGGCCATGGATGAGATTGATGGTGGTTGAACCCGAGGGGTTGGGGATGGGCCACTTAATCTGTGACATAGCCCGCCTCAGGCCGTCGTTGTCGATAACCTCGATGTCATAGCCAGCGGCCGAGACATGACCTCATACTCTATCCCGCTGCTTGAGTGCCTGCCACCAGTAATGGTCACCAGCTTCCTCGGTGACGTCGGGCGAAGAGACCGGATACACCTCTTTTGGGCCAGCCGCTCCTCGAGCTCCACGAGAAGTGTAGCCAGGCTTAGGTTGCGACGCTATGGAGTGGGGGATGGGGATGGGGATGGGGATCTGTGGGAAAAGGGGCGTTTGGCAGGCTTCATCTAAGCAACTCAGGGCGGCCTTGGTATGGAGATCGGTGGGCAAGCTGCACAGGCAAACCGGCAGATGTTGACAACGAAGGTCTCGTGGCGGTGGCGGCGGGGACCTTGCTAGGGTTTCGAGCGAGGGAGGGTGTGTGTGTGTGTGTGTGTGTGTGTGTGTGTGTATGTGTGTGTGTGTGTGTGCACGCGCGCCCGAGGAGGTTTTGGTGTGTGTGTGTGTGTGTGTGTGTGGAGGGGGGCAGGGGTGTGTTTTAGGAAATGACGCGGGTACTGAAAATGTTAATACGCGGGAGTGAAATGCCGGGGCTATCAAAAAATTTGATGATGGTGCATCGCATACGGTCCGAAGATAACAACCATGTGTTATGAAACAGAAAAACCCTCGCGGCGGGTAGATATTTTCTAGGGGCAGGCGGGATTGAGAAAAAGAAACATCGCACACGGTCCAGAGATAACAACCGTGTGTTATGAAACAGAAAACCCTCCTCGAGGCGGGCATATATTTTCTAGGGATGCATGTGGGATTGGGAAGAAGAAACATTACACATGGTCCGGAGATAACAACCGTGTGTTATGAAACAGAAAAACCTCGAGGCAAGCAGATATTTTTGAGAGGGGGAGCCTCATGGAGCCCAATGTATTGTGCTAATGTGTGTGTGGTAGGGGCACCGGCGTGGCACATGGTCAGTTTGAGTCAACCGTGTCTGTTGCGTCATCCGACTTGTCTAATGTTCATAAATTTGGCGAAAAATGACGCGGGAGAGGGTCAGAACACAAACACACTTGCATGTGGACCAAATTTATATGTATGAAAAGGGTGCTTTGATTTCGAAATACCAAATGCAACTTCAATGTCGCACCTATCTCGTGAAGCGCACGGTATTTCTTGCCCCCCCCTCGTGTCGGCATGAAGGGAATCCTAAGCTATGAATGCATGCCCCCCCCCAACCGAGGTTCACCTAGCAAAGTGCGAAGTAGCTAGTAGCCCCCCTCCCTCTTGTCGGCACGAAGGGAATCCTAAGCTATGAATGTATGCCCCCAACCGTGGTTCACCTAGCAAACTACGAGTAGCT
>NC_057801.1:486141294-486175460 GCF_018294505.1 Triticum aestivum | reverse complement strand
GAATCCTAAGCTATGAATGCCCCCCCATCGAGGTTCACCTAGAAAAGTGCAAAGTAGCAGCCCCCCCCCACACACACACATTTAGTCGGCGGGACAGAGAAGCATCTCACCAAGATTGATCGTAAAACGGACCAAAAATAATCCACCTTGGTCGTACAACCTCTTTCTTGCTGCTGGTCAAAGTGATGGTCGTCCATGCGACCCCAGATAGGCTAGCTCGCCAATAATCATGCAAGTAGCTAGTCCCCGAAGACAGCCACTGCATGCGTGTGGCCCAAACATGTGCATGGATCAGGTGTGTGTTTTAGTACACAATGGAACAACTTTGATGTGGCACCGTGATTTCGAACTAGAAATCCCCACACTGAGTGAGGGTTAGGTTGATGATGCATATGTATGTTATACCACACTTCAAGGCGACGATGGGGATTCATGCATGCATGCATGCATAGTATATACGCTCAAACATTAATTAGGTCTGAATCTCACCATGACCTATACTACGATAACACGAACCAAATGAAGAATCCGCCATAGTAACCTATCTAGTTGTCGGTCAAGGTGATCATGCATGTCCACGCGGGTCCACGGATATATAGGCTTGTCACCGATAACCACTCGAGGGAGTGTACCATTCGAAGACAACCACTACATGCATATGTATGGACGTGATGCGTGCATGCATGTTTGAATACCATTTCACAATATTGATGTGGCGCATGCATCAAAAATCATACACTCTCCCCACACAGAGCAAGATCGGTTCATGGCGTGTCGTTGTACTAGCCACTTTGACTCGATGGGAGGGATTCATGCGTACACATGCATGCGTGTGTGCTCATATATATATATATATATATATATATATATATACCGTATTTACAAGCAAAAAAATAACCCCCTTCTAAGTCAAATTAACCACTCTCGTTGTCAGGCACAAAATAGCGATGGACCAAGCGGGCCCACAAATGGAAAGCATCGATATCGCTGATAACCACTTAAGTGGGTGCGAGAGGACAACCACCGTCGCTTTGCAAGTGGACCAAACATATGTTGAATATAATACCTAAAATGCACAACTTTGATGTGCCACACATGCCTCCAAAACCGTAAACCATGCACACACACAGAGCGAGGTTCATGAAGCGTACTACATATGATGGTCCCTTCCCCCTATTCGACGCATACTATATGTTCCTACCGTAATACAACCCCAAAAGAATCATCATTGATGGTGAAATTAATTAACCTCTCCCAATGTAGGTCAAAGTGATGCACATGCATCGACGATGGTTCCGTGGGCCTATAGATGGAAGCGTCACACGTGAGTGTTCTAGCTAGGATAACCACCGCCTGCATGCATGTGGCGCAAAGAGGTGTCGTGTGATGTTTGAATAGTCATTTTCACAATTTTTATGTGGCACGTGCCTCGAAAACCGAAAAGTCCCGATACTAAGTGAGGTGTACTTGTTCACGGACGCATATATATAGTGGCACTATTTTAATCCTAGGATTAACTATTTGGATAACAGTGTCCAATATAGGGGCGATTGGATGTTCCTGAGATCTCGAAGACGAAAGAAAAAGACCAGACTGACCGTCCCCCACCTTGTGCTCTCCTCACTCTCCCACTCGATTCCCCAACCCACCCGTGCCGCCGTCCCTAACCCAGGGCGTTGTTGCCTCCTGGAAACCCCACTCGCCGTCGCCCCCGCCGCCGGTAACCCCAGGGGATGCGCCCCCGCCGCGGGGCTTGGATCCACGTGCAGATGCCAGGCCTGGATCCCACATGCCATCTCCCACCAACGCGGCCTCCCGCCACCTTGTACAGCCGCTGCGCCTCTCCAAGACCTCCACCTGCCGCCGCCGCAAGTACCCATCGCCTCTGCCCGGCGCCGCGGCCACTGATCCCCATCATCTCCGCTCGTCGTCACCGCGGCTCCCCAACACCACCACCCCGAGCAACCACTACGGTCCTGGATCCTGCGTGTCGTCGCGAGCCATGGATCCCGTGCGCTGCCTCTGAGTCATGGATCCCGCTCAGTTCAACTTCACCGAAGCCACCAGTCCGATGGGTAGTGCATTGGAGGTGATGTTGCTCTGGCTAGGTACTCCGTCCACAAGCATGGCGCGTTGATGGCTGCCTCCTCCTCATGTTCCCTCCAACCCCGAGCGCGGCGTCTCCATGCTCCACTCGCCGGCGGCCACAAGCCCATGTGCAGATTGGGCACTACTTGCCGGTGGAGGAGATGTCGACCTGCAGCAGCAAGGGGCCTCGGCCTGCAGCTAGCCAAGCGTTGCCACAACGATCCACCACCTATAGTCGACACTAAGGAAGGTGGAAAGGAGCAGATGCAGGTGCATGTTTCTGATTAGGCTGCCCCATTTGTCCCAAATGCTGGTACTCCTGTGTCGGGGGTGTGCTCCAACTTGTCGGCCCGGCCGGGCTCGCCGTCGCTCTCGGGCATTGAAGATCATCCTGCCTCCCCGCGCCATGTGGCGAAGGGTTCTCTTCCCAAGCACAAGTCCTCGGTTCGCAAGTTCTCTGCTCGCAGTAGGGCCTCCTCTGGGACCAAGCTGTCGGCGGCGGGCCTTTGTCGCCGTCTTGATGGTGACATGGGCGATGTGGCGGGGCTGGCGTCTCCGGTGGAGGCTCGTGCTTCTCCTATCCGCCCCCCCTCCTCTACGGTGCGCAAAAGTGGTCGGATCCGCGACAGTGGCATGCAGGTGACTGACAAGGCGGCAAGGCATGCTGCGGCCCATGATCTTCCTGCTTCAGGTACCCCTCCCGCCCCTTCTCTGTTGGCTCATAATATTTCTTCCCCCACTAGGTTGGTTCTACCTTCTTACTCGGATGAGCACTTTACTAAGGTTCTCGCGGACTCTGGCATCTCTCTTGATCATAATTTTGGACCGCCTTCTTCTCTGATTGCTCTTATTAGGGCCAATGAGGTGGCCCAGGCGGCTTTGGCCAAGGCTAAAGAGGCCGCCGTGGCTCCTCCTGCCCCCTCAGTTCTGGCTGATGGGGTTCCGGAGGAGGGGGGCTCTGCTAGTGGTGTTGTTCCCCAATCTTCTGTGAAGAAGGGTGTATCTAAACGTGCAAAAGCCTGCTTGGCACCCTGCAGGTCGAGTTTGCGCATTAAAAATCTCTCTTTCAAATGAAAGCCCTTTTCTAGAATATCAGAGGCTTCGGTGCTCGGGGGCGCCGGGACCAAATTAAGGATATTGTTAGGGGTGATAATATAGACTTGATTGGCCTAGTCGAAACTTTCAAACCCTCCTTCTCTCCTCATGAGCTCTCTTTTATTGCGGGGGCTGATCGCTTTGACTGGAACTTCCTTCCCTCATCTGGCCACTCGGGCGGTATTCTATTAGGATCGAAACGTGATGTTTTTGATTTTGTCACCTTTGATCATGGCATCTTCTGGGCCAGTACCATGCTTTTTCACCGCCAGCTCAATTCCCTTTGGGAATTTATGGTTGTTTATGACCCGGCGGATCACTCCCTCTCCCCTATCTTCCTGGATGAAATTTCGAACAAAGTCGATGCTTGCTCCCTCCCACTTGTGATTGGAGGTGACTTTAATTTGCTCCTCTCTCCCGCGGATAAGAACAATAATATCTTTTCTTGGACTTTGGCTGATGCCTTTAACGAGTTCATTAGCTCTTGCGCCCTTCATGAGATTCCTAGGGTGGGCTCCAGGTTTACTTGGACTAACCATCAAGTTTCCCCTATCCGCTCCGTTCTGGATCAAGTCCTTGTATGTTCGAACTGGGACTCGCTCTTCCCGCTAGCTACGCTTAAATCTAAGGCTATCATGGGCTCGGATCATGCCCCTCTAATCCTTGATGCTGGGATTCGACCCGTCTCCTCCCCTCCTAGGTTTCAGTTTGACGTGTCTTGGCTCCTTATTGATGGCTTTAGCGACCTCCTTGGCTCTAAAATTAGTGGCTTCCTGTTGACGCCTCATCGTTCCTTTGGGCCCTTGGATGATTGGCACAATTGCTCGGCCTTGCTGCGTAAATTCCTCCGTGGATGGTCTCGTAACCAGTCGGCCCAGGACCGCAGAGAAAAGCCTATTCTCCTGGCCCAGATTGAGGGCCTTGACTCTCGGGATGATGTTTTTGGCCTTTCCGATTCTGATTGGACCCTTCGCTTCTCCCTCGAACGCTCTCTGATGCAGATTCACTGCTTGAATGAGATTTATTGGCGCCAGAGGGGTTCGATTAATTGGATGCTTCAAGGTGATTCCCCTACTGTGTATTTTTTTGCTATTGCGAATGGGAGGCGGTGCCGATGTCTTATTGATAGCCTGATTATAGACAGGGTGCGGTCTTCTAACCAAGGCGCCATTCTCAACCATGTTGTGGCCTTTTTTTTCCTCTCCCCTCTCTGCCAAACCTGACCATGGGTTCAGGCTTTCTTCTAACTTCTGGGATCAGGGGGTCTTGGTTTTTGTGGATGAAAACACGGATTTGATGATCCCTTACTCTGAAGAGGAGATCTTCTCTTTGATCACTAAATCGAACCCTAATTCTGCCTCGGGCCCGGACGGCTTTTCCGTCCCTTTCTTTAAACAATTCTGGCCTGTTCTAAAAGAGCTTATATGTGCAGTCATTCAAGGCTACTGTCTGGGGATAGTAGATATATCCAGGCTCAACTATGCGGTCATTTCCCTGATCCCTAAAATTAAGGGTGTTGATCTTATTTCTCAGTTTAGACCTATTGCGCTAATTAATAACTTCGCCAAATTCCCTGCCAAGTGTCTGGCCTCTCTCCTTACCCCGGTGGCTCATCGCACCCTCTCCCCTAGTCAGTCGGCTTTTGTCAAGGGTCGTTTCATTCTCGATTGGGTCCTTTGCTTGCATGAGATTATCCATGACATCCATAAATCAGACAGCAAGGCTGTTATTCTAAAATTGGACTTTGAAAAGGCCTACGATTCGGTGAGTTGGAGCTTCCTTAAACAAGTCCTTTTGGCTAAAGGATTTGATAGTGGGGTGGTTCACCGTATTATGCAGTTGGTCATGTGGGGCCATACTGCCATTAATGTCAATGGGAAAGTTAGTAATTTCTTTAAGAACTCTAGAGGCCTACGGCAAGGCAAACCAGCCTCGCCCATTCTCTTTAACTTTGTGGCGGACGCTCTTTCTAATATCTTATCTAGAGCCGCAGAGGCCGGTCATATTTCTCCTGTTAGCTCACACCTCTTCCCGGAGGGTATAACTCACCTTCAGTACGCTGATGACACTATTATTTTGGTGGAACTGAATGACCACTGCATTGCCCATCTCAAATTTTTGCTCCTTTGCTTCGAAGCTCTCTCGGGTCTCAAGATCAACTTCTCCAAAAGTGAAGTCATTATCACTGGTGTGCCGGATACAGAGGCCTTACGGGTGGCCTACCTCTTACACTGCTCTCTTGGCTCTTTCCCTATTAAGTATTTGGGTCTACCTATCTCCTCTGGCAAGCTCCTTGCCAAAGATTTTGCTCCTATGGTGGCCAAGGTGGGTAATCGTGTTATGCCCTGGAGGGGCAGGTACAACACTCAGGCGGGTAAAGTGGCCTTGATTAATGCGTGCCTCTCATCTCTTCCGATGTTCTTGATGGGTTTTTACCTTCTTTCTATGGGAACCCATGCGGGCTTTGACAAACATATAGGTGCCTTCTACTGGAACGCGGCTGATAATAAGCGCAAATATCGCTTGGTCAAATGGGACCATATTTGTAAGCCAAAAAGCCTTGGGGGCTGGGCATTATTAATACTCTCGTCATGAACAAATGTCTGATCATCAAATGGTGGTGGAAGATCATGACCATCCCCCAGGATAAGCCCCTCTGGTTCAACATTCTCAAAGCAAAGTACTTTCCCTCTTCTAACCAAATGTTTGCTCGGGCCTCTGGGGCATCCCAATTCTGGATGAATCTGGTTAAGCTCATGCCAATCTTTCAAGGTCTTGTCAAATTCGCTGTTCACAATAGCAGGTCCACCAGGTTTTGGCTTGATTGGTGGTGTGGCTCCTCTTCGTTGGCTTCTGTCTTTCCTGTTCTTTTTTCGTACTGCCCGGACCCTGAGATCTCAATCTTTGAGCTCGTGTTGAATAATTGGGACCTGCGTCTGCGTCATTCTCTCTCTCCCGCAGAGTTGGAAGATTGGCAGCGTCTTGTTGCTTTCTTCCCATCGCTCTCGGAGGAGGAAGACACGGTTGTCTGGCCCCACTCCCCCTCTGTGCGCTTCTCGGTTAAATCCCTTTATGGTAAGCTCATTGCTCGGTCCACCACCTCCAAATTCAAATGGATCTGGAGGGCTCGTATCCCACCTAAGGTCAAGGTTTTCCTCTGGCAAGCCTCCCGTGGGCGTCTGCCGGCGGGTGACTAAATTCGCACGTAATGGCCCGGGGTCTGATAGGTGTGCTTTATGTGGTTTGAGAGAAGACTCGTCTTATATCTTCTTCAACTGTGTGTTGGCTAATCTGTTTTGGTGTTGTATCAGATCATGGTTGCATGTTTCCTAGGCTCCGACCTCCTTTTCTGACTTGCGCATCTTGGCTAGCTCTTTGGTTGGGGCCCAGAGGCAATTGTTTTGGGTGGGCTTCGCAGCCATGTGCTGGTCCCTTTGGACGACAATGAATAAATTTACCATCGAGCATGTTTTCCCTGCTAAGCCTTCTGATTGCTTATTTAAAACCTGTATATTCCTGCAGCAGTGGAGATCATTGACTAAGGAGGAAGACAGGGACGCCCTCGACGATATGTTGGCCAAGTCCGAAACTCTGCTATCTCCATCTCCCCAGTTCAAGCAGGCACCTAGTCGCTGGTGGTCGGCTTTTGTTTTCTTTTTATCTCCGGCCTGCGCGCCGTGTACTGGCCGGGGAGCCATGTACTTAGACTTTCTCTCGTGTTTTCTGGGATGATACTGTGCTTACTCTCCTGTTGCTCTCTTGGGTCTGTTTTAACTCTACCTGGTGGCTTTTTTTATAAAGTCGGGCTATGGCCTTTTATCTTAAAAAATAGTCAGCACTACACACCCGGGCCATTCAACTTCGCCATATATCAGTTCGTTAAACTCCGCCCCTGCTCCTCGTGGATGACCTTCAGTCAAGACCGGTGGCTTCTCCTCGGTCCATGAACGAGGTTTCTCAATGGCACGCACGAGCCCGGGAGGCTGCAGTTCGGCGGCGCGTACACATAGTTCGTCTTTGACCCGTGGCATCATCCTGCTGGTTGGTGACCAATGGAGCTGGCCTGAGGCATGGTCTTGCTCGCCGGTGCTGGGCGCGACTCAGCTGGAAGGAAGAAGGATCTCCATCCATCCTGTGAAGTTTGGCCGCTGAGCCTGTGCAGTCCAACGGCGCATGTGTGCTTGTGTCCGGTTCACGGGCGTAGCGTGTGTGGTGCTCGCGTGCACACGGCAGCCACATGCGGTGTTAACAGAAGCCAAGCTAGAAGAAGAATGCAATACCTTCATACGAGTGTGCACGCAAGACAGACACGGAGAAGTTCAGTCAGTGCAATGGTGCAGCCGTGGCAGCATCGATGACAATGGTGTGGCGTTCCTAGTGCTCCTCTCCCTCTGCTGCCTTGCTTGTTGCGATGCCACCGCTTCTGCATGTTTATACTAAGGCGACTACCCATCTATCTTCACAAGTGATTCTTGTTTGGCAATTTGGAGGAACTTGCCACTCTGAAAATCTAACTCTGCATCGTCCTTTTTTTTGTTCTTCAGAAGTTCAGGTAACTAGGTTTCTGACTACGTAAAGCTGCTCTTTTCTTCTTGAAGGACTAAAGTTGCTCTGGTTGTGCTAGTTATTACTAAACCATAGTCTCGTAAAGTGCATAATGCTCATGTGCTTGGACGTTGGGCATGGAATATTTTAGTGGTGTGTTGCTCTTATTCGCCCTTGATTCTAGATGTGTTCTGAACAGTGATGTGAGAGTAAAAAAAAGTTCATTTCATCGGCGCCACCGCTGCAGCATGACGTTCATCAGCGCCACCCCTGGGTCGTTCAACTACGCCACCGCTGGAGATTCACATAGACATAAATACACTGGTGGTCATGAAGTTGAGGCCGAAGCACACTACGGTCGCTGAATTTTGAAATACACTCAATACAGTCATTGAATACGAGTTGTGGTGATTATACGGTCACTGACTGACCGTAGAGCACGGTATTCTATCTGCATGCATTTCGTTGACTGGTCAAAATAGTCTGTGTGGCACCTAGTGAAGGATGATCAGCGGCATGACTCTTCTTGTCCTGTTGGTCCCGCTTATCAGTTCACGAAATAAAGCAAATAAAAAAGCAAGAACGACGTGCGAAGGCCACCACTTAAACATTCAGATGTTTAGCAATAGATCTTGTTTTATATAAGGCCTTGTTTGTTTCATAAGTCCTAGGACTTTTTAAAGTCCCAACTTATAAGTCATAAGTCCCTACCTGTTTGTTTACAGGGATTTATAAGTCTCGAGTCCCTACCTGTTTGTTTACAGGGACTTATAAGTCCATGTTGCACCGTTGCAACGAGGCTCAGGAGAGGGCCTGTCCGGCGATTGGAGGCACCGCTGCAATGAACCAAGGCAGAACGAACCGAGGCGGGGCGGCGAACCGAGGCAGAACGAACCGAGGCGGGGCGGCGACGGGGCGAGAGGCGGGGCGGCGACGGGGCGAGAGGCGGGGCGGCGAACGGAGCGAGAGGCGGGGCGGCGGCGGCGATTGGACCGAGAGGCAGGCGGCGTGCGGGGAACGAGCCTGGAGCGACGCGGGGTAGGTCCGGCCCGGGATAAGTCCCAATAAGCTCCTCCCTGAGAGTCTTATTTGATAAGTCTCAAATCACCACAATAAGTCCCAATAAGTCCCTTGTGTTTGGTTTAGGTGGGACTTATAGGGACTTTTTAAGTCCCTAAACGAATAAATCCCTGGAAACAAACACCCTCTAAACACTCATGCATGCACCAACGCATGGACAGGGGCAGAGTTTATGCACTGCAACCCCACCCTTCCCAAGAGAAAAACCAAGAATTTTTTCCCCTAGGTCTCGTCCCTAGGGTTCTCCAGTTCTCCGACGGCTACGGCGTAGCCGCCGTGAGTTATCATTGTTTCCCCGACAAATCCCCCACACGCGACCTTCCCCTACCTCTTATTGTGCGTGCGATAGTGGCTGGGTGAAGCAATCGCCTGTGATAAAAGGTTTGGAGGAATTGGCATGGCGACTGATGGAGATAGCAGCGGATCAGGTAGTCAGCGGATGGAGGATACCAGCAAAATCTTGGAGAAGTTGAATCTCGAGGATGATGAGGCGGATGACCTAGTTTGGGAAGATGAGATCGAGACTGATGAGATTAAACCGAAGTGGTTGGCTCCTGGCCGGCTCTTGACAGGGAAGAGTTTCAGTCAGAGTGCATTGATAGGGGATATGAAAGCGGTGTGGAACCCTGCCCAGGCCGTTGTATGGAGAAGAATCAATGCGAACCTGTTCTCGATTCAATTCAATTGTCTTGGCGACTGGAAATAGGCCATGCACTAGGGGCCCTGGGACTTCCATGGATTTGCTCTAATCATGGCTGAGTACGATGGGTTTTCAAACCCTGAAAAAGTCAAGCTGGACAGGTTGGAAACATGGTGTCAAATTCATAAGTTGCCGGATGGAGTGCTCAAAAGCAAGAGTGCTTTACAGAACCTTGCAAGCCGTATTGGTATGGTGGAGGAGGTACAGGTAACACTACCAAATGGTTTCATCGGGGAGTTTATAAGGGTTAGAGTGAAACTTGATGTAAACAAAAAACTGACTAGAGCTGTTGGTATTACAAAGGGAGGAGAAACAGAAAAGTATCTTGTGAAATTTGAGAAACTGCCGACCTTTTGTCATGCTTGTGGTTTGATGGGACATTGGCATGAAGAATGCGGGACGGGAGAACACGATAAATCAAAGTTTGAATGGGGAAATTTCCTGCTAGCTCCCCTGAGACGCAGAGGAGGCGGCCGTGGAGGGCGCGGGACAAGTGATCGACAGGGAAGCGGGGATGATTATAATACCCGTGGGCAAGGTTTTGGCCGTGGTAATGGTCGAGGACGAGGAAACAATTCTTATTATCACCCTACTGAACCAAACAATGAAGGGTCTGGCCCGGTAATTTGGCGACACAATTATGTCCATGCTACAGATGTAGTCCCCGGAGGATCAAATGGAGGGGAGATCATCATAGATCCTGAAGATCAGGACTTGCGAATGACCACAACATCAGATAACATCTTAGGGAAAAGGATTGCGGTTGACAGTAACTCAAGGGCTCCTCTGGTCGTGACTGGTAACACTGAAACTGATCAAACATCTCTTATCCCGTTTGTAGCTACCAAGGTTGCCAAGGAGCCAGAATCAGCAACAGTAGCGGAAAAATTAAATCTTTTTGAAGGAGAAATAGATGGGGAGGAAAAAAGTCCCTCACTATCAGTATCAGGTACACCCCAAAAGAACGCGAACAGAAAGAAGCTTAGGGGAATAGATGGTCAGGCTGTGGACAGTAACCCAAATATTACAGTTAATTCAGGATCGGCGACGCCCCTCGAGGGTGATCGCCGGGATCAATGAAACTACTAGCGTGGAACTGTCGGGGGCTCGGGAATGCCCCGGCAGTTCGTGCTTTGTTGGAGGTCCAGCGAAGTTGCAATCCCGATGTGTTTTGTCGGAGACACACCTTGACAGCTATCTGGCAGAGTGTTTAAGGAGAAAATTAAAAATGGATCAAAAGTTCGTATGTCCAAGTGACGGTAGGAATGGTGGCTTGCTATTGCTTTGGAAGAAAGAGGTTAAAGTAAATAGACTGGACTTAGACCCAATGTTCATTGATGTGACAATAGAGGAATGTAATAACAGTATTTGGAGATTAACTGGTATGTATGGCGAATTTCGTTGGGAGAACAAATATAAAACTTGGGACCGTATGAGATCATTACATCAGAGTCAGAATCTCCCCTGGTTGTTGGTTGGAGACCTGAATGAAATACAAAATCTAAGTGAAAAGGAAGGAGGGAACCCACGGCCTCCATAATATATGCAAGCATTTCAGCAGGCTATGGATGACTGTGATTTTAGAGACATGGGATATGTAGGTGATGGTTACACATGGCAGAGGGGCAGAATTAGAGAAAGACTAGATAGAGGGCTCATTAATGAGTCATGATCACAGTTATACCCCCATGCAGCACTCGAGAATAAATTCTATAGTCACTCTGACCATCGGCCTCTTCTAGTGGATACAGAGTTTTATGTGCAGAACACAAACGTAGCAGGGGGGTGAAAAGATTCGAAGCAAGATGGCTGCATGAAAAAGAATTCAGTGATACGGTACTGGAAGCTTGGAACAAAGTGGGCGCTGACCCTAATGCACGGAATATCCATAGCAAGTTAAGTCAGATGCATAGCCTGTTTCATGATTGGGACCAACGAGTACTTAAGAAACCCAAGAAAAGATTAAAGAAGGCGCAAAGAGAGTTGGAAAAAATTATGATGGGCCCTATAAATGATGAAACAGAGGTCAAGAGGAAAGAATTAGCCGAGTTGGTTGAATACCTACTGGAAATAGAAGAAATCCATCATCTTCAGCGATCAAGGACTACTTGGTTGAAGAATGGGGACCGAAACACAGGGTTTTTCCAGGCCTTTGCTTCGGCGAGGAGGAAGAAAAATATGATTAAAAAACTTAAAGATGGAAATGGTGATTTAGTGGAAGGTACGGCTGATCTCAACTCACACATACAGAATTATTTTGCTAATCTATTTACCAATGAGGTGCAGCAGGTTAATCATGAGATCATTGATAAGGTGCAAACTAAAGTTTCAGTTCAAATGAATAACATGTTACTTGCTCCATTCACAGCAGATGATGGGAAAAAGGCAGTGTTCAGTAGGACCTAAAGGCACCAGGGCCCGATGGTCTACATGCAATATTTTTTAAGAAGTTCTGGCATATTTTGGGTGATGATATTACACAAGAGGTTTTATTAGCCATCAACTCAAAACAGATCCCAGCTGAATGGAATGACACCTCAGTCGTTCTTATACCCAAGGTTGACAATCCGGAGATGATAACTCAATATAGACCAATTAGCTTATGCAATGTATTATATAAAATCGTATCTAAGATGCTTGCAGGGAGGTTAAAGAGTATTTTGCCAGAAATTATTTCTCCTACACAAAGTGCATTTGTGCCTGGTAGGCTTATTACTGATAATGTTCTTATCGCTTACGAATGTGTGCATAAGATTAAGAATAAGAGAGCTGGACAGACTGGGTTATGTGCTGTGAAGTTGGATATGCATAAGGCTTATGATCAGGTTGAGTGGATTTTTCTTCGAAGTATGATGGAAAAACTTGGGTTCCATGAGCAATGGATTGATATGGTTATGGCATGTGTAAGCTCTGTGAGATATAAGATTCGTTTTAACTCTCAAGAAACAGATATGTTTGTTCCATCTAGAGGCATTAGACAAGGGGATCCCCATATCTTTTCCTCATTTGTGCAGAAGGTCTCTCTAGTATGTTGCAGTTTGAAGAAGAAGTTGGTAGCCTTGATGGGGTTAGTGTGCAGAAATGTACCATCAGTCTCACACCTTTTATTTGCTGATGATTCTCTAATTCTCATGGGAGCGGATGTCCTAAATGCAACTTCCTTACAGCATGTACTAGACACTTATTGCCAAAGTTCAGGTCAGATGGTGAGCTTATCAAAATCAAGTATTTTCTTTAGCCCAAATACACCTGTGGTAACCAGAACTGAAGTTTGTGAAATTTTACATATTGTAACTGAAGCATTATCAGATAGATATCTTGGCCTACCTGCTATTGTGGGTGCAGACAGAAGTGATTGCTTCAAACACTTTCGAGAAAGAATCAAAGCTAGATTGATCGGCTGGATGGAGAAACAGTTATCCGCTGGAGGTAAAGAGATTCTACTTAAGGCGGTGGCCCAAGCCATCCATGTTTTTGCTATGTCGGTTTTCTGTTTACCTAAGGGTGTTTGCAAGGATATCACAGATGTAATAGCTCAATTCTGGTGGGGAGATGATGAAGAGAATAGAAAGATGCACTGGTATTCATGGTGGAAACTCTGTTTTCCAAAGAGCGAAGGTGGTATGGGCTTTCGGGACCTTTATTCTTTTAACTTAGCCATGTTGGCTAAACAATGTTGGAGATTAATCACAGACCCAGACTCCCTTTGTGCTCGGGTTTTGAAAGCTAAATATTATCCAAATGGGAGTTTGCTACAAGCTACACCGAAATAGGGGGCATCTTTCACTTGGCAAAGTATCTTGAAAGGTCTAGAAACTTTTAAGAAGGGTTACATCTAGAGAATTGGATCAGGTGAGGAAGTAAACATCTGGTGTGATCCATGGATTCCGGCTAGCCCAGACAGGAAAATAATTACACCCATGGCCAAACAGTTTTATCACAGGTTAGTGATCTCATCGACCCAAATACTGGAATCTGGGACGAGGAACTGCTCACTAATATCTTCAACCCCGTGGACGTGCGAAGGATCTTACAAATCCCGCTGAACCACCAAGCTTTTGATGATTTTATCGCATGGCATGAAAATAAAACTGAAACTTTTTCTGTCCGAAGTGCGTATAAAATACAGTGGATGTATACCTTCAGAGAACATACAAATATTAATTCAGTCCCGAATGGCTCTACCCATTTGGCAATATGGAGTATACTCTGGAAACTAAATATTCCTTGTAAAATTCAGATCTTTTGCTGGCGGGTATTGCATGGAATAATCCCTCTAAAGTCAATACTAATGAATAGGCATATAGGGACTAATGGAGCATGTTCGATATGCCACCAAGGTGCTGAGGATCTCTGCCACCTGCTTTTCACTTGTCTGCATGCTAAGGAGATGTGGCGATGCTTGAGGATGTCTGAGATAATTGACCATGCTAGTGTTGTTGATAGATCCGGTTCAGCGATCTTGGAGTATTTACTTCTAATGCCGGATAGTCCCCAAATCCTTGAACCATGTCTGAATTTTAAGCAGGTAATCGCGGTCGCCTGCTGGTACTTATGGTGGATAAGAAGGCGTATTACACATAATGAATCTGTCCCTCCGATAGTCCGATGGTCGGTCTCTGTACTGGCTATTGCAAGCAATTATGAGAAGGCATTTACCAAAACCTTCAGGCCTCAGGAATATAAATGGGTTAAACCCAACCCCAAATTTGTGAAAGTGAATGTAGATGCGGCATACTATCAGGATGAAGGAATGGGAGCAACATCAGCGATAATACGAGATGAAAAAGGTAATTTTATTGCGGCTACTTGCAAATTTATTCCGTTTGCTGCTGATGTAGTCACAACTGAAGCTATGGCCATGAGGGATGGTCTTGAACTAGCTAATTCTCTTGGGTTCAATCGATTGGAAGCTGAGTCTGATTCTATGCAAGTCATCAACTTTTGTACGGGTCAGTCGAGATGGTGGGATGCAGCGGCAGCAATTTTCGCGGAGTGTGTGGACACAACTACGTTAATTGGGAAGGTCATCTATAAACATTGTTATCGATCGTCGAATCAAGCAGCGCATGTGCTAGCAAACTATAGTTATTGTAATAAAATCTCGTTGGTTTGAATGAACGAGCCCCCTGACGTGTTGGTCAGCAAGCTCGTAGACGATGTATCTATTATTTGATTTCAATAAAGCTAGCCATGATGGCCTTTCCTAAAAAAATACATGGACAGGGGCGGAGACAGGGGGGCGAGCAGGGGCTAGACCCCCCCCCCCCACATCGATCGGCCCCCCTCAATGAATCGGAGCAGATAAGATACTAATACAGATCCTAGTATATATTACGTACTTGGCTGTAGATTTATTCTTTAAGTTCAACTAGTACTGCATACGAAGGCCCAATGAATTGATTTCCCAAGTTTTGTGGCGCTGCGTGTAGGTACCAAGCCCAAACACAGTCTCATCTTTAGGCCACCGTGGAGAATTTTGACCCAGCTTTCCTGTCTTCCAAGTCGTTCAGAATAGATTGATCATGATTTTCTGCTAGCCGCCACTGGCCGCCCTAGCCGATCGACGGACGACACCGCCGCGGCGCCGTGCTAGCCAGCAAGCCCCTGTCTCTGCCTTTGCAGATCCTGCAGCGGCAATGATCTAGTCCGGAAACGCTGAAGTCTAATCGGCGGCAATGATCTAGCCCGCAAACGTTGAAGTCTAATCCACGGCGATGATCCTGTCGCAACCGCTGAAGTATGAAGGTATGGCATAGTTAATTAACTGGCTCTCTTGTGATTGCATCTCAGACTATTGATTAAGTAGTACAAATTACTAGTAGATGTGTTTTCCAGTCATACGGGAGATTTTGCTCGTAGTACATCTTAACTGTTGTTTCCTCCTGAGGCTGCCTTTTGGCATTTTCGTTTTTATTGAACGTTGTCTGCATCATGTCCTTCTATTTCGATGGAAGCAGGGCTGACTGCATTCATCAATTTATGATATATGTGTTCCACTGAAAAATGAATAGCTCCAAAGTTGAGATTATCTTATTGTTCGATGATCTTGCTAGTTGTAGACCTAAATTCAATCCTGTAGAAAGGAAGCCTTTTTGTGAATTGCCAAAAATGTATTACTATGTTTTGATAAGTTAGTGTGATACATTATGACATTTTATTCTCAAAATTTTCTTCTAATATAAAACAACACACATTTAGGTGTGCATTGAAGAAAAAATTTGCATGTACTATCCTTATCTCCTTCGCCCCCTCATGCCTAAATCCTGGCTCCGCCCCTGCGCATGGACAACATGCACCCGTACAACGCATGCAACCACACTCACGCATGCACACCCTGATGCACACATGCGCACAAAGGCACGTAGACAACACATACATGCACACACACTCAGGTGCATGGTGGTGTGCGCCATCTGCGGTGACGTCTGGTCCGTCGTCCCTACGGCCAAGCTTGCCCACAATGTCATCATGCGCCATCTCTTGTAGCACATCTATTTTTTGTTGTTTCTTGACAACCGTTCAAAGGTGACGGCGAACTCACCCTTATAGCACCGGTGCAACGCACCGCGCAGACAAGCACACAGAAAACATGAATAGGTCAAGGGCGATGAAGGGGTTGACCGCGGCGAGGCGCGTCACGGCGTCGGTCGAGACGACGGCTTTGTCCGGCTTGTTGAGCATGACGCCGGAGGAGGCCTGTCACCGACAAGAGGTGGCCCACCTCAAACGCTGGTTCTCGTCTCCAGGAACATCACGTCGAGGCCGCACACAGGGACGACACACTCACGCATGGACAGCATGCACCCGTACAAAGCATGCAAACACAATCACGCTGTCACGCATGGCGTTGTCCGGCTTATTTATTTATTTTCTTGACTTCTCTCTTACACTCACTGACAGGGGGGACACATAGAGGTAGGGAGCTAGTTGAACGGTCAACTAGACAAAATACGGTGCTATATGACAAGTCAGTGACCGTACAATAACCATAACTCGTATTCAATGACCGTATTAAGCGTACTCTGAAGTCCAGTGACCGTAGTGTGCTTCGGCCTCAACTTTAATGACCACCGATGTATTTATCTCATTCACATATGTAGCGCCCCGGATGCTCTAACGAGATTTGGGCCTCATAGTTTTGGTTTCATACTTTCGGTCATCGGCGCCCCCGCAATATGCTTACACTACTATGCTACTACAAACCAGTAGGCCAAAAATCGAACTTCACCAAAAACTAGGAAAAAAGATGAGCACAGACGCCCATCCATGTCCGCTGTGTTATCCTACTTGATGAAAAAAAAGGAGCATGCGGTTTTGTTCACCTAAAGTGCCAACATAAAAAATTGTTTTGGTTCTCCTGTAGTTATTTCCCCAAGCTTGAGGGAGCACTGACCATCCCCCAAAAGTGTGTTTTTCTACGTTTTTTAGTTCAGAGTGTGGTGAGAAATGAGAGATACAACATGTCTTCGTTGGTATGGCAACAAGCCGAGAGAATAACTAAAAATATGTTTTTTTCTTGATCCATTGTTTCTGTATTTGGCTTGTGAAAAAATTGACTTGATGTACGTCCAGATATCCCTCATTTGCAACAAACCGAGTAAATAATTATTTTTCAATTTTTCTTGAAGTTCAAATTGGTGAACCCAAGCCGTTCAAGTCCCCCGATCTCCCTCGTTTCTAAAAAAGATTCTCCTATTTTAAATTTGAAGTTATAGAAAAGGATGATCCCCGTTTTTGAAAAAACATAGAAGGTCAAATTAAAATAAGGGAATGGTTCAATGTTTTTCATTTCTTACAAAACTTGGATTTTTGCCATTAATGGAAAATAAAACAAGAAGTCCAAGTTAAAAGATGGAGAAATTTAAAGTTTATAAAACAACTCAGATTTTCCTCATTACTAAAGAATAAAAACATGAAATTCAAATTTGAAAAACAAAGTAGTTCAACCAATATTAAAAAATCAAATTTTCCTCATTAATAAAGAATAAAACCAAGAAGTTCAATTTTAAAAAGCGGAGTAGTTCAAAAATTATTACGAAACTCAGATTTTTTGCGTACATAAGAATAAAACAATGAAGTCTACATTACAGAAAGGAAACATGAAGAAGTTCGAACAGACATGCCCAGAAGTTCAACTTCTTCATGCAGTGCATTTTTTGAAAACTCTGTTTTCGCGGTGAAGGCATCACACGTAAACTCGCCGTTTTAAAAAATTCTTCAGAACGACTTGGAATTAGAGAAAACTCTCTACATGAAGAACTTTCACATTTTTGATAGCTTTCCAATGCTATATCATTTGCCCTGTTCCGATAAATTATGCAAATATGACGACAAAAAATATTTTTGGTCATTTTCAAAATTGACTTCAAAACATTTAAAACTCAAATTCTTTCTATTTCTAAGAAAAATAAAAGTATGAAGTTCAATTTTAAAAATAAATGTTTTTAGAGCAAAAATGTCATGTTTCAAACATTGTACAACATGTCCTAGGGGGAAAATGTCATGTTCTAACATAAACAAACATTGCTCTAAAACATCATGTTGTATAGTTTCTTGTTTTGTATTATTTCCTGAAGTTCAACAATATGTATGGATACAAAACTAGTGTTTTTTGATATGTTGGTTTCGATTGAAAAACTACAAAACAGAGCACACAAAAAGACTCATGTCACCGTGCACCTGCTCAAGCACCTTTCTGGTTCTTGAGAGTTAGTTGCGGCTTTCCATGGCCATATCCATGCAATTTGTTGTTTTCCCAACCACTTGTATATGTGTGCATGTTTCAATTTTTACCAAATTGTATTCTCCCGAGTTTTGTTTTGAAAAACAAATGTGCATGTGAACATGAGAAAAAAGTCTATACAAAGAAGTTCATGTATTACTTCTCAGAAGGTCCGTGTATTACTAAGTGTGTGCACATATAATTTCCCACTCTACATATCTGTGTATATCTGTTTGTGTGTTCTGCCAATTCCACTTTAGCTTGGACCAAGGTTCACCAGCTAGGTAAACAAACAGTTTGGCACATACGTCATTCACATTGTTATCTCTCCCCATTATTTAGTTTAAAATTGTGTTGTCTAGTTCTAATTCTATACTATTTTTCTGAAGTTCAATAATTTCCTATTTAACCATAGAGAATTTGAAAAAAGTTTCTACATGGGCAAGGAGCGGATTTGCAGCAGCTTTCCAATGCCATCTCATTTGCCTCATTCCGATAAATGGTTTAGAAATAGACTCGAAAATACGATTCATGTGTTTTTGTATGAAGAAAAAAGGTTTTAAAAACTGCTCTTAAACCATGTACATTTTGCCAAAATTTTAACTTGGGTCATGATACTCGTGTCCATAGCTTTCCAACGGTATATCACAAACCTCATTTGGGCAATGTTTGCGGAAGTCCAACCTAGCATTTGGGGAAGTTCAAGTGCTACTGCTGCGGCAGGTTATGTAGTTCTTAGAATATTATTCTCATCACACGTTCATCACGACCGAAAGCAAATCTGCCAATGAGCGAGATTCCTATTTATAATGGGTATTTAGTTGCTAAAAATTGTTTCCAGATTACACTTACATCACATAGAACACGACTGACTAGAATAATTCGCGCGGGGAGACACGGTTGCGAAGATAGCCCGAAGGTCGGGTTCCTACAGAGGGAAGTTCACGTTGTGTAACTCAGGAAGTTCAGGATTTTTCCCGTTACTAAAAAAAAATAAAACCATGAAGTCCAAATTAAAAAGATGGAGAAGTTCGATGATTATAGAAAACTTAGATTTCCTCGTTATTAAAGAATGGAAACAAGAAGATCAAAAATGAAATAACAAGAAGTTCAACTTTTAAAAATAGAGCGCTTCAAAATTTCATAAAAAAGGATTAAGAAAAAAACAGGAAGTCCATATTAAAAAGACGGAGAAGTTCGATGATTATAGAAAACTCAGATTTTCCTCATTATTAAAGAATGGAAACATGAAGTTCAAAAATAAAATAACAATAAGTTCAAATTTTAAATATAGAGCGCTTCAAAATTCATAAAAAATATTAAGAAATTTAGATTAAAATTCATAAAAATTCAGATAATCCCACGTGACTGAGAGAAAATCAGATTGATAACTGCCAGAAGTTCACGTACTACACGATGTGCATTTTGTATTAAAAAGAATAAAAAAGCAAAGACTAAAAGTTTTGTTGTTATAAGTTTAAGTCCTCGGTCGGAGAAAGTTAAAAAAATTATTGTGACAGAAGTTTGTACAAAAGGAATATCATTTGTGTAACACTAACGAATGGATGAGAAAATTACAAATGAAAATACGTCACAGAAGTTCAACGTCAAAACAACAGGAAGTTCAACTACTACACCGAATGAATTTCAGATGAAAAACTTTTAAAACCGTCGCGAGTATGAAAAAATGATCAACACGGGAAAGTTGCGATTTTACAGCAGCTTTCCATCTGTATATCACTTGCTCAATTCCGGTGAGTGGATGGAGAGCTACGTGAAAAAAACACGTGAAAAACAGAGTGAAGTTCACGTAGACATGCCGAGAAGTTCAAGTTCTTCATGTGGTGCATTTTTGGAGAATCTGTTTCGTGACAAAGGCAGAATGCACGATCTCGATGTTTTCAAAATTATTTGAAAACGGCTGGGAATTAGAGAAAACCATCAACATGAAAAAGTTCTGCATTTTTCGTAGCTTTTCAACGGTATATTATTTGCCCCATTCCAATGAAGTTTGTAGAAATTATGGCCAAAAAATGTTTTAGCCATTTTTTCAAAATTGACTTAAAACCAAAAGGAATTGGGAGAAACAATAGAAACAAAAACGTTTCGAATTTCCTCGAGCTTTCCAACGCCATATCATTTGCTGCATTCGGACGTATGGTTCAAAAATTAGCTTGAAAATACAAATTCGGTAGAACTTGTATAGTTTTCTAAATTACTTTTACACCGTCCAAAATTAGAAAAAACTTTCAACATGAAAAAGTAGTGCATTTTTATAAGCTTTCCAACACCATATCATTTGCCTCAATTGGATTAGCCATTTAGAAATGACACCGACAATACAAACTCAGCAATTTGGTTTGAAAATTTTTATGATTTTTCAAATTACTTTTTAACCATAGGGAATTACAGAAAACTATCAACATATGAAAAGAGCAGTTTTCCAGCAGCTTTCCAACGCCATATTATTTGCCTCAGGTCGATAAACGTTTAGAAATGCGATCGAGAATACGATTCCCGTTTTCTTATGAAGAAAAAACGGTTTTCAAAACTGCTCTTAAACCGCTTACATTTTGCCAACAATTCAACTTGGGTCATGATACTCGTGTCCATAGCTTTCCAATGGTATATCGCAAGCCCATTTGGACACTTTTTAGCTGAAGTTCAAACTAGTACTCGGGGAGGGTCAGGTTTGGTAACTCAGGAAGTTCAGGTTGTGATCAGAATATTATTCTGATCCCGTGATCAGAATAGTATATATATATATATATATATATATATATATATATATATATAGGGTGGGTCTATTATGATAACACCCCTTAAGACCTTACTCTGCACACCAAAACGCCTTATTTTGCACACCACCAACAGATCGCGCCGCCGCCCCTCCCCTCCCGACCTTCTACCGCGGCAGCGGCCTGGGCTAGCAGGCACCCCTCCCCTCCCGGCCTTCTTCCGCGGAGGCGGCCTGGGAGAGATGTCGCCCCTCCCCTCCCCGCTTTCTCCTGCGGCGGCAGCCTGGGAGCAACGTCGCCCCTCCCCTCTGGGCCTTCTTTCACGGCAGCGGCCGGCAGTGATGCCGCCCCTCCCCTCTCGGCCTTCTTCCACGGCGGCGGCCAGGCAGCGACACCGCCCGTCGCCTCTCGGCCTTCTTCCGCGGCAGGCACCGAGCAACACCAGCCTATCAGCCTTCTTCCATGGCAGCAGCTCGGTAGCGCCGCCACCGAACTCCTCAGGGCCTGCAATTAGCTGTAATTCATCAGATGTGGATTGGTGCTGCCTCGACATCAAACCAATTCGAGCAAGGAGGAGTGTGCGCAAGGTTGCTTCATCCACTGTAGCTTCTTGGAATAAGTCTGCATCAACCTTTAGAGCAAATCCTCCTTCCCCATTCACATTGAGCAACGTCCAGACCGCCCATGAACTTTTGAAGGGCAAGTGGACTACACGGGCGAACGTGAAAGTTGTGCAGGAGGACGAGAAGGGAACTTCCTCCTGTAAATGCAAGAAATCACTGCATCACGAGGTAAGCAGTACACTTCCTAAACCATCTCAGTGTAGTTATCATAGACAAATCAGTACAAGCAGTACAGCGCGTGATTATGCAGTACAAAACTTATGCAGTGCGGTTGCTTCAGTTCGTTGTGGGGGAAAATGCAGTACGCTTGTATAGGTTCATTACGTATAACGATGCAGTGCGGTTGCTTCAGTTCACCTTGAGGGGTGATGTAGTCACCGTGCATTGCTTCGGCAGTACCATTTTGAACACATTGAAGTTTGCATGATTCAGTTCATTTAACCTGACAATGCAGCTCAGTCATTTTGTGTGCAGGAGATGACGTTCAGCAGATACAAAATGCCGCGCATAATTGACAGCACAGAGAACAACAACTTTCATAAGAGTGGATATTCTTCTGACAGAGATACTGGCTGGGTTACCCCTGAGATTCCTCATGGATTCTTCACGACGACAAACAGGGTGCAGTACTCTCCACAAGAAGATTTTTCCCAGGAAGAAGATGCAGTTGAAGATGACGATGATGTCACATTCGTCTGGGAAGGCACTCACCAACGCGATGATGAAGACGATGACGATGAAGATGAGTCGATAACAGTTCTCAACCCAGAGTATAAGCATGAGTTCACTACGTTTGGACAGCATGTCCGAACAGATAATGATGACGCAGTTGAACACGATGTTGCAACAGATGATGATTATGTCTATGATGATGTGCCACTGCTCCAAAATTTTAAAACCAATCCACCGAGACATCGTCACAACACTGGATTACCACCACGTCCACCTGCCGCACCCCAAAACAGAGCTCAGCATCCACCTGCAGCACCAAAAAACAGAGCTCCCACCAGACCTGCTGCATCAACTTCGACGCTGCGACCACCAACGGTGCCTCGGTCAAAAGTAAACAGCAGGTAAAAATCCTCCTCACTGTTACCGCCGCGAGATCCTCAACTACACACATCTGCTATAACCCCGCCATGTCCAATACAACCCGGCGAGCTGCAAACACCATCAGGCGAACGACTCTACACACATGTAAGTTTATGGTCTGAAAAAAAATAGTTACAGTCCATACAGATAACATTGCAGTGCACAATAATATTTCTTGTGAGCTTTGGCTAGGAACATTGCAAATGCTTTATCAAACTCGTATGCACTCCTCGTATTCAAAAAACAGAACAGAGCAAATTTTCTCATATAGCATTTCAATTAATGCAGGATAAAAACATGTCGCTCAACCTCGTACCTGCTGCTGGAATGAAGTTCACCATGTACGAAAAGGCATGGGACTTTTACAACAATTATGCAAGATGTGCAGGGTTTGGTATACGCAAGAGGGCAAAACACAGGACAAATGCCTACATTGTCTGCTCCAGAGAAGGGGTCTACAAGCAGGCTGTGTCAGATTATCACCGGGTACGTCAGAAGACATCAAAAAGGATTGGCTGCAATGCAAAGATCAGAGTTAAAAAAGGAAGGATGGAAAATTTGTGATAGAAATGGTTCAACTCAACCACAATCACAAGATGCTGGAAAGCCCCGGGATGCTTCTGCACATGCGATCGCACAAAAAAGACGATCCTTTGATAGACCAGTTAGTGAAAGACATGCAACTGGACAACCACACACATACTCAGATGATGTCGACGCTGTCGCGTATGTCCGGTGGTCTGCAGTACATGGGACATACTAGCCGCGACTGGGTAAATAGGTAAGCACGTAACAGAGCATATCTTTTGAGCATTCTCTCTGTAATTATTCCCTGTTTGGTGAGATAAGTTTGAATTGTCTATGAAAATGCAGGAAACAGAAGTTTGCCATAGAAGAGTCTGAAGATGATGTCAAGAAACTTCTGAATTTCTTCGAGAAAATGCAAAAGATAAACCCAGAGTTCTTCTATGATTATGACGTTGATGGCGATAACCGTGTAAGAAACGTCTTTTGGGCGAACGCAAGTTGCAGAGGATCGTATGAAGATTTTGGAGACTGCGTTACATTTGACACGACTTATAAAACTAACAAATTCCACATGCCTCTGGGAGTGTTTGTGGGGGTGAACCATCATCTACAAAGCACCATATTTGCTATTGCACTCGTGCGAGATGAAACAATACAATCATTTGAGTGGGTTTTCAAAACCTTTCTGAGCTGTATGAACAACAAGCCGCCAATCTGCATGCTCACAGGTACAAAAAATAAAAAACACCTGCATACTTACGTTTTGTTTTGTTTTGTGCACTTATATTTCTTCCATCTATCTTGCAAACACACAAACAACTTAATAAAAAAACACTGTTTGTCTCTTCTCAGACCAGTGTTCTTCGATGAAGGCAGCATTAAAAACTATCCTCCCACAAACTCTGCATAAGCTGTGTCGGTGGCATATCATGAAGAAGTACAAGGACCACCTCGCCTTGCTGTATAAGGCGCACGAGAAGCTCAAGGACGAACTCAATGCAGTGCTGAACCACCCACTAATGCCGTCAGAATTTGAACGAGCATGGAAGAACCTCATTCAGAGGTACAACTTGCAAGACGATGAAGTGATGAATTCACTATGGGATGACAGGCACGAGTGGATCTTAGCTTACTACAAGGAAATTTTCTGTGCTCGGATGATTTCCACACAGAGAAGCGAGAGCATGAACCGCATACTAAAGAAAAATTTTGTCAGGGAGAAGCATGATCTCCATCTGTTTGCTCAGCAGGTGGACAAGTGCATTCAGACCAGGAAGGCCGTCGAGCACACAGAGACAGTAGCAAATGAGGTAAACAAAATGTCAATCAAAAACTGCTTAAAAATATGAATAAAAAAACAAACAATTTTTCATTTCTCTGGATCGTAATAGTGCATTTGTGATCATGCAGTCAGAGGTAAAAACAACAACAAAGTTTGGCTTCGAAGTTCAGCTATCAAAAGTGTATACAAGAGCAGTGTTTGCAGATTTCAAAGAAACACTCTACCATAGCACTGCATTCAGAGCAGAACGGTGTCCTGAGAACCCGACAAAGTATCTAGTACACCACTATAACAGATCGGATGCATTTGACTGGGCAAGGCATAATTTCCAAGTGGTCGCCGATGAAGAGAAAGGTGTCTACGAATGTGAGTGCAAACTCTGGACACACACAGGTGAGACTCCTAACAAAAAAATATTCTAGATTCTCATAGTCATGCACGAAAGCTAACTTACTGAAATTTAAAAGTACATATGCATGTGTAATTCACGAAACCAAATGAAGTTCACTATTTTAAAAAATGAACAAAATAATGAAAAAAATACATGTTTACTAATTTCATGCAGTTCACTTACAGAACACACAAAAAATGTGTTTGTCTGCAGGCCTCTTTTGCGTCCATGTCTTATGCATGCTTTCTCATTTGAGAGTACTCAACATTCCTGAGGTGTACATCATGAAGAGATACACCCGTAACGCAAGATCAGATGCAACGTTTGACAGAAGAGACTACGAACAAACAGCACCAGATGGAACCTTGCTTTTTTGCCGTAGAAAATTGCTGACAGAAACAACAATGGACCTTGTAAACAGAGCGACAAGGTCAGACGCTGGGTGCCACAGAGCGTTGTCTGGTATGAGAGCACTGATATAGGAAGTTGACGTGCTCAACGAAGAAGAAGAAGAAGCAGCAAAACTAAAGCAAGCAGAGAAATACCAACATGACAATAAAGCCGAGCAAGAAGAAAAAACTGAACACATTGGAACTGGTGCTATCAAAAAAGAAACAATTCTTCCACCTCCTGTTTCAAACACAAGAGGAAGAAAGAAAGGGGGAGACGCAAACCAGAAAAAGGTGGCATGCAAGGAGAAAAATGATGACAAAAACAGTAAGCCACAGCCTGAGCTGGACAGTGATGGTCGCCCACTGGGAGTAAGAATGTGCAGAACATGTAATGAAGTCAGCGGCCACAATTCCAGGACGTGTAAAAAAAGAAATGAACAATAAAAACGAGGACATGGAGATGCACAACAAAACAGAAATTCCACTCACAACACTAAGAAATGGACGAAATCGAGACGTTGTAGCATCTGCAAAAAGAGGAAGAGACACAATTCAAGAACCTGCCTCAAAAGAAAAAGAAAAAGATCAGAAAATGAGGACGACGAAGAAGGTGAGATCAAAGAAGAATATGATGACACAACTGAAGAAGAAATGGCTTATGAAGAAGCAGATGGAGAAGAGGAGGAAGAAGAGAGTGAAGAGGACGAAGAACGTGAAGAAACTGAAGAAACAGTGGCTTATGAAGAAACAGATGAAGAAGATGATGAAGAGGAAGAAGAGAGTGAAGAGACTGAAGAGAGTGAAGAGGACAAAGAACATGAAGAAACAATATCAACAAGACCACCACGAGGAAATGCTTCAACCAGCGCGCGGGGATCAAAGAAGGATGCAGTTTACAGCACTGGAAAACAAAAACCACCATCAACCAGCATGCGGGGATCAAAGAAGGATGCAGTTCTCACCACTGAAAAACGAAAGCAGCCAACAACCAGCACGCGGGGAGCAAAGAAGGATGCAGTCCACATCGCTGAAAAACGAAAGCAGCCAACAACCAGCACGCGGGGAGCAAAGAAGGATGCAGTCCACATCGCTGAAAAACCAAAGCAGCCATCAACCAGCACACGGGGAGCAAAGAAGGATGCAGTCCACATTGCTGAAAAACGAAAGCAGCCAACAACCAGCACGCGAGGGGCTACAAACACAAAGGTGCAGAGACAAGAACCAGCAACACCGCCATGGAAAACAAAAGAAAGTGCAACATTAGACATGCTCCAGTCACCGCGCAGAAGCAGCAGGCTAACGACCAAATAGATGAACAAACAATAAATTAATCGTATGCATAGCAATTTGCTTAACTCTATGACTTATTTATCAGTTTAAATTTTGTGTAAACCATGCAAGAAGAAAATGGTATATAAAGTATACCATATATATATAGCAGTCTTGAGTAAAACATTGACACATTTTGATTCAAAAACCATGTAAAAAATGTTGTTAGCTCGCTGCAGTCCAACAAGTAGTACATATAAAATGCATTTCAATATGCTGTATGGAACTTGCAAAAATGCAGTACGCTTTGAACTATCATGCAGTACTATAGACTAACTACATGTAGTACACACAATGCAAATTGGGAAAAAATGTGGAAACATGTAATGCTCAGCTGACAAATAAGAAGTTCACATACTGTAACCATGCAAACACAAATTTACCGTTGGATAATAATTGAAGCGGTTCAGATCACAAAAGTGCTTATTACAAAACACATCACAAAGATGAAAGCGTTCAACACGCAGAAGTACTTATTACAAATCAACCTCATAACCTTAGCCAATCACGTCAAACGTGATTCTAACAGTACGATCCTCGAGTTCAAAGAAGTTGAGGACAACAACTTGCTCAGACTTCAGGCCGCTATCAACGACAAATTCCTTCCACCCTTTGTGCAGACACAGCCGCCCGTCAACGCTTACACTGTACTTGGCTGGTTTAAGGTATCCATTACCAAGAACAACTTCAAGAATTCCTTTCTTCTTGAGCCGCACATACCTAACAGCTCGCTGAGGAATTTTCTGTAAAAAATAATAAAACTGTTTGAGAATGAAACTAGCAGTACAATTCTCATGTTTTGAACAGAGATAGATGAAGTGCACAACAGTCCAACAAGTAGTATGTATAAAACGTTTTCAATATGCAGTATGGAACTTACAAATATGCAGTTCTCTTCGAACAATCATGCAGTGCTATAGACTAGCTACATGTAGTACACATCATACAAAATTGGAAAAAATGTAGAAATATGAAGTGCTCAGCTAATATATAAGCAGTTCACATATTCTAACATGTAAACTAAAACATAAGCTACATGCACACGAGGAAAAAAAACAAGAAAATAAGAACAAATTGCAGTACGCTTCAAAAAACACAAAGAAAAAAGTGCGTTCCTAAAATACTACAAAAAACACTAAGAAAAAAAATCATATCTAACAAAACATACCATCTTGTAGTGAGTCTCCACATCTGTCGGCGTAAGCTGATGGACAAAAGGACTCGTGCAGCCAAGGCCACGGCGAAGCAGCGCAGAATAGAACGCAGATACGTCGATCTGGCCCATATCCAATCCTTCTGTGAATATTGTACCATATGCAAGCTGCTCGGCTCGCCCAGTTCGGCACAATACCTTCCCACCATGACGAGCACGACGGGCCTGCGAGCAATCTAAACGATTGCAGTACCTCGGCACACCACAACCATGGCCACAGCAGAAGAGATACGCACAGGGGCCTGGAGCCATCGCAACAAAAACCTAGAGAAAGGAGAGAACTTGCGGCTAGAGGAGAAAAATAAAATGCAAACGAAGAGTATAAGTTAGCCTTCATTTATATAAGAGGAATGCAAAAAGGTCAAAACTGAAAATTAAAGGGGACTTAATGGAAATTATGTTCCCAAGAATAAAGAACAATCAATGAAAGCTTATGTTACCATAGAAAGAGGAACGGAAAAAGAAGGTGTACTTTGACTGCAGAAATTCCCACGAACAAAACCACAGATCATTAAAAAATAATACTCTAAGAAATTATAATCCACGGACCATTTTATGTGTGCAGTTCTCCAAATTCGTACCAGGTAGTTCACTATATGTGTGCATGAAGTGCAGTACGTGCTTTTTGGCACAAAGAAGGATGCACGCAGTGCAAGATATGTACACCTGCAGCACAGAACTATGACGAATGCAGTGCACACCCGTACACTAAGAAAAAAGGATACGAAAGAGGAAAAACAATAAAGAAAAATGATACCAATGCAGTGCACAAAAATGTAGCCCAGAAAATGTGCAGTACGGTATGCGTGCAAATGAAGTACTGAAACTAAATTAATGCAGTGCACGCATGATTTACTAAAAAAATTGACCACCCAGGTGCTACCGGCCCCAGCCAGTCTCGTAATAGGTCTGCACCCACAGAACGGGAGTCGTTCTGAGCCACAATGCATGGGGCCGGTTGCACGTGGGCCCACAGGTCATAGAGCATATAGCTACGAGCGCCGTGTATAAGCACCCATATAAGTATACGGAGGAGTTCGACCAGTATGCCTCGCCAGCGCTTATAAACAGGTCGGGCGCGCCTTCCGCGGGCGATGTGGGACTAAACATTAGGATGCACACACAGCGAAACGGGAACAAAGCCGTGCTCACAGGCCGACTTGGACCCAAGTATGTATCTAAACTAGCCGAACAAAGGCCCAACAAGGCCGACTAAGAAAAAACAATAAGTTAAAAAAATGGGCCCCCACCCCCCCTTTCCCTACCCCTCCCGTACCAGCGATTGCAGCAGGTACAAGCAAAAACAAGATGCCATACGTAGCTGTAAACAATAAAGTGCACTACATTACACGATGCAGTGCAGTATGCCAATCTAGTTCCTGATTACCCCTACACGAATAAATAAAATCAAAAAACAGTGAAGTACGCACATGTATACACAAGTGCAGTACTGAGTTCTAGATGATGCAGTGCAGGACTATATTTTAATGCAGTTCATTATCGCACAGGATGCATCTACAAAACGTAACAAAACGCCCGTTCGCATAAAAACATGGTGGTTAAAAAAATGTGCTGATCAGAAAAAAAACCACCTTAAAAAAACCCCACGTTCGAATACATACACCCGATCGGAGCAGTTCCATCGCCACAAACCAACGATCACATATGCAAAACCAACCCACGATCCGCACAACCGCATCATCAGTGTGATCGTCCAGTTCATCCGACGAGGCCATCCCACCCCGCGCCCTCCCCTTAAATTCAGACCCCTGCCAAAGGCCTTCTCATCCACAACAACACAAGTATCCATTGCGCTCCCACCATTGGCGATGACGTTCACCGACGAGTACAAGGGCGACAACGCCGTGGAGACGCACGGCAACACCAAGTTGCACGTCATCCACACCAACGACAAGAAGCAGATGGCGATCACCCTCGCGCAGTACGAGCGCCACCTCAGCTTCCAGCGCCACAAGATCGTCGGCATTGATCTCGAGTACGACAACGACCCTGAAGCGACGCAGAAACCCGCCCTCTGCCAGCTCTCCATCGGCAAGAATCACCCGGTGCTGCTCTTCCAAATGAGCGACACTAAAAGGTGCACCGTCTTTGACAACTTCCTCGCCGACCCCAGGTAAACCTTTGCAGGCTTCTCCATCGACGGCGACAAAACCAGGGTCGAGCGCGTCAAACTGGAGGTCGCCAACTTCATCGACATCCAAAAGGAGTGGAGGGTGCCCGACGCAACCAAGCCGTTGGACTCCCTCGGAGATGTCTCCGGCGTGCTCATCGACGACTACTACAACAACATGAAGAAGAAGATCACCGACGCCGAGCACCAGCGCTGGGCCATCCTGCCTCTGTCCAGGAGGCACATCGAGTACGCGGCAAAGGACACCTAAGCAGCGTACGAGATATGGAACCGCATCACCCTCACCCAGGACGGCCTTCGCCGTGCAAAGCTGGAGAAGGAGGAGCCACCCAAGAAGCGCGCCAGGAGCAGCTGGGGATGGGGAGAGCCTGACTGGTGAAGAAGAAGATGGTGTCGGCCAGGAGCCAAGAATGCCAGCGTTCTTTTAGAATTATCATCAAATTTGCTTTGTGTTGTTTGCTTATGTATCGTTAGTTTGCTTGTGTGTTGAACCTAGTTTGCTTGCCATGCACAATCGCCTGTAATGATGAACTCAGATTATGTTAGTTTGCTTTCTGTTCAACTTAGATTCCTAGTGATGAAATTGTCGTACAGAATGCAAACAGGACGCATGCAGTGCAAGTTGCGCACGAATGCAGTACATTGAATTTGTCGAATGAAGTCTTAACATACCCAACAAAGCAGTGCACGAACATAAATTTGAAAAAAGGAATACATAAGAGCAAAAGCACAAATAGAAAAACGCAAAACATGTAAAATAATTCAATACAGTATGGAAGTACACGAAAGTACAGCACATAACCATAATGAGTGAAGTACAGGTATGATTTACAAAGCAGTGAACTCCCATACATTGGGAAAAAAGATTAACTGATAGCAAAAAGACGGAAACCAAAAAAATGACAACTATACATGCAGTACAGAACACTGATCAATGCATTGCACACTCCAACATTGAAAAAAAAACACAGGGCAGAAATATAAAAAGAAAAAAAAATTGACCACCCAGGTGGCACCGGCCCCAGCCAGTCTCGTAATAGGTCTACGCCCACAGAAGGCGAGTCGTTCTGAGTCACAATGCATGGGGCCGGTTGCACATGGGCCCACAGGTCATAGAGCATATAGCAGCGAGCGCCGTGTATAAGCGCCCAGATAAGTATACAGAGGAGTTCGACCAGTATGCCTCGCCAACGCTTATAAACAGGTCTGGCGCGCCTTCCGCGAGCGAGGTGGGACTAAACATTAGGACTCACACACAGCGAAACAGGAACCAGCCGTGTGCTCACAGGCCGACCTGGGCCCAATTGCGTCTTCACTACCAGAACACAGGGCCAACAAAGCCCACTAAGAAAAAACAATACGTTCAAAAATAAAACATTAAAAAGAAAAAATGACAAACATTTCTTAAATGAATGACAACAAACAAAATAAAATGTGCGCCAGCACTGTAAGAATATTAATAAATAAAACGCAGGAAGCCCAATGTCAACGTACAGATGCAGTCAACAACGTACAACAACGCAGTTCTCCACGTGGAAGCACAAACTATTTTTTTCCTGAATTGCAGTTATCTTCTCTCTGCAATGCAGTATGGCTAAAAAAAGAATGCAGCCCTGTTACTTAACCAAAACACTCTGACAACCCCTAGCCACATTACCCTCCATCCACAAAAACGATGTATTAGCACAAAGATCAAGAAAAGAAAAGAAAGAACACCATCAAGAGAAGAAAAAAAAGTACATCTGTGTGAATCAAACTACAGTACACTACGTGGACCGGAGCAGTTCGTTTCTGGTAGAAAAGAAGTGCACTGACTTGGACAATTGACCGAAAACACAATCATCACATTTTCTGACAGTTGCGTCAATACATTGATTTAATCACGAAAAAAGAGGCGACGATGTTCCGGATTTCCAACGCACTAGCAAGAGCCTCCTCATAGCAGAACCTCTCGGTAGTTCCCACGTAAACTTAAAACAGAGCCCCACCACGCTACCGCCCCGCTCCACCTCTCCCACGTCCTGTCAAGGAGAGTAGAGGAGAAAACACAACTGCTTCTTCCCCCCAAAAAACACAATTGCATCTTCTTCTCCGCTCTTCCTTTCACTAACCTCTCTCTCTATAACAAACACCAGAGAACACACGAGAATCATGGCGGATGCACCTCTGTGCAAGCAGCGCCGCAAGTACACCAGGGAGCTCCACGACGTCCACCTCCACGGCAATCACAAGCTCCACGTCCTTTGCACAAGCAAGGGAAAAGACGCGGACAAGATGCTGTCCATGTTCAGGAGGAAGCTTGGCGGAATGCCCGTCAAACTAGTCGGTGTGGATGTCGAGTACACACACTACGAGAAGCCATAGCGTGCAGCGGTACTACAGCTATGCGTAGAAAAAGAATGCCTTGTCTACCACATATCTGCAGCTAAAGACAGGTAAGAATAACTGTTGCTTGCCAATATTGATTTTAAATTTTCTTCACTGCAATTGCCATAATATTTAACCTTTGGTTCTCATTCTTGAAAAAGCGTGGCATATGAATTAATTGACAGTTTTGATCTGGCTCCATGTATGTCACTCAGGTGTTCAATTCTTGAATGATATTATCTAGCAATACACGCAGATTAATTATAGTTTCTTCACTGCAACATTACCATACAAAACATGTATGAAATTAGGTTCAGGAATACAAGCATACACAAAACATGTATTGTTTATGCAATCTATTATCAGATTTAATAGTTATGCTGAACAAAGTATTAGCAACTGCTCAATGCAACAGATTCAGATATCCATATTGCAGTTCAGTTTCAGAAAAACACAAAAAAAACATTGCTAGTTCTAAAGAAATAAAATATATTCACTCTATACAAATATATTGCAGGCCAATGGAACTAGACAAATTCCTGATGAATGATGAGTACACCTTCGTCGGATTCGCTATTGAAGGAGACAAAAGCAAGCTGAAGGTATCTGGTTTGGAGATCAACTCCAACAACTACATTGATATTCAGGTTGAATGGAGAGACCCATACAATAAAAAGAAGTTTGACTCTTTGGCTGATGTTGCTGGCAGGATGATAGACATTCACTACAATGACATGAAGAAAAAAGTTAACCGCAAGGAGGATCATACTCTGTGGGGATTTTCCCCGCTGCCAAACAAGCTTATCAAGTATGCAGCAATAGATGCATTCGCAACATATGAGTCATGGAGAATCATCTACGATGTCATAATGGGACTAGACAGGGCAAAAAGAGACAAAGAAGAAAAGAAGAAGAACAACAAGACTGTAATCCAATACAGTAACTAGAAAAAATCAGAGCTGTGTTTAGTCTCACTTTACTTTAAGCGTTGTGGTGTTCTTTGTTTCATGTATGCAAGATTTTGATAATGTCCGTTGCTTCATATCGAATATTTCTTTTATAAAAACAATGTAAGTTTGCTTGTGATCAATTGCTTTCGCAGAAATTAGTTTGCATTAGAACAAGTATATACACAACTTTGAAAAATTTAATGAGTGACACCAAAACATAGTATGCACATACAAAACATAACAGTCCACAAAAAATAGTAATTATATAAAAATAAAAATTAATATTGATATATCTAAAAAAATATAATCCATGTACATTTCTAAAGAAACGTCAATACAGTTCACAGAACCAACATAAGGCAGTTCAACAAGTGTATCCGTGAAGTGCAGTACATGCATAAATGAAGAATGACGACAAGGGCCCCAACACAAACACTTGGTACACGAAGTGCAGTACTCAACGTTGGTGAAAGCAGTACAAATGTCAAGGGCCCCAACACATAAATGAAGAACGACAAGAGCCCCACCCCCTGCTCGGCCTCGCGCTAACGCACGCGGTGCGCTTGGCTGAGAGGCGCAGTGCGGACATTCTGTTTTTTCCATCAAAGGGGACGCGTGCAAAACCACCACCGCCCCACCACACCCTAAGATAGACAGGGTGGCGACGGGGTATGACGGACTCGCCTACGCATGCGGCACCACGGCAAGCCGCGTCGCCGCCTGCTCCGGCTTGTTCCAGGCTCGGCCTCACAGGGGGATGTGGAGGGGGGGGTCACGACCCCCCTCCCCACCCCCTGCTCGGCCTCGCACTAATGCACGCAGTGCGCTTGGTTGACAGGCGCAGTGCGGACATTCTGTTTTTTCCATCAAAGGAGA
>NC_057801.1:486134374-486137098 GCF_018294505.1 Triticum aestivum | reverse complement strand
GTACCTTAACGTACAAACAAATAAAAAACCAACTACAAACCGCAACTATAGGCAAAAAGTAATGCGTTTTTTGTTCTGACAAAAAAAGCAGTTTGGTGTCATAAAGCAATGCAGTTTCGGCATGCACACACGTGCAGCACTTTGCTTGAATGCCAAAAAATGCAGTTCTCTTATATTGGACAAAGAAGTTCGGCATCAAATGCGATGCAGTTCATCAAACACATATCATACATATAAGCGTGACAAAATGCCAGTTCGCATAGACCGTGGTAGTCAACAAAAAATAAAAGTATACACTTATATATATTGTATCAGTTATTGATATAAAAATACACATACATATACAAATTCATCCACATGCACTGCCGTATAAACGAACAAGAAGAAAACACAACGACAAAAAAGTCTTTTTCATACATAGTCAGCACACACAAACACAACATCAAAACCTAGCTATTGTCCACGCATAGCCTTTTGCATCCAGTTGAAAAACAGTGCCCCAAATGACTATTACTGCGTCTGCAACTGCGTCCGCGATTGCGACAGGGAAGTGAGCCCGAGGTCCGCAATTAGTTCACGTAACTCAAGAGGCACGTCTTCATAACACAACATGTTCAAAGGATTGAACAGCAGCTGGAACATGTACTCCGCCTTCCAATCTTCAGCAGCAGGCTGAAAAAAAGAAAACAAATGCAAACAAGTGATTAAAAAAAAGGTTGTCATAAAGAACAAAAAAGTAAAAAGAAAACAGAGAAGATGTTACGTCGGATTTCAAAATTTTCTCAACTAGACGTTGGCCGTCATACAACTGCACCATCCTTAGAACATAGATCCCACACTCATTTGCTCCCTGCGCTGGCACGACCGGGTAAGATGGCTTCTCTGCCAATTTAACCCAGTCAGGAAGGTTCTTCGATTTATACATTTTTTCACCATAAATCACCTTCAGCAGCTGAGTCATCCTCCTCATCTGGCAAAAAAAAAGAAGCACAAGGTAAGAATAACACACATCATGGATCAAAAAGTTGATATTCAAACGAACCCCCAAAAAAAGTTGCGCTCAAACATCTAAACAATCCCTCTTTTAAGTGCACGTGAGAAAAATGCAGTTCTGTCACACATATGTTGAAGTTCACTACATAAACAATTGCAGTTTATAAAAAAATATAGTGGGAGAAACACAAAGAAAGCTTTACGGTTGGCAAAGAAAAAATAACATACCACTTCAGTGCAATCTGCGTGGTAGTCAGTCCTGCGCCACCTTGTTGTGACATCAGGATGGCCAGTGTACTTCCTACTGTCATGGATATCAAGGGTCTGGCGATGCTGGTTCATCATGTATAAGGAATAATGACCATCCTTGAATCGCGGCATCATAATCTGTTCGCATAAAAAAATGAAATCAAAAGTTCTTTCAACACGTACCACGAGGACCACTGTTCCAAAAATAACTATAAAAAGAAATGCAACAAACCAGGAGGAATAAATGACAAAAAACAATGAATTTACCAGTTTTGCATCCAAAAGGTTTGCGCCGTCGTTCACAAAAAATTTGAACTGATTAACTGCATCTTCTAAAACAAACGAGCTATGCACAACTGGCAACACAGGATTTCCGTCATTATCTCTCGCCACAGAGGTTTCCATTTGAAGAACGTACTGTACACAAAAAAGAACAAAAAAAGGACATGAAAAAAAAGAATAAACAATGCAAGCAGGCATGGATATGAAAAAGCCAGTGCAGTAGGAAAGAATGACAGCAAACGTTTACCGTGATAAATAAAGGTGAAAGTAGCAAACGTTCACCGGATTGATAAGCTAAACCCAATTCAGGGTCTTGCTTCCAGTACTTGATAACAAAATCCATGATATACGAATCCATTAAAGCTCCTTTGCCAAATGTATCATAGATATAGTCGAAATTGTAAGTATCGACATCATCACCAAAAGGACCATGCACCATAAAGAACGCGTTCCTGCAGTAAACATACACAGATGGGATCAATAAAATTAGAACAAAAATCAAAACACACAAAAAGCATGAAAGGGCACACGCATCACATAAAAAACTTACTCGCGGTGTTTGGTTACAAAATCTTTGCTGAGAACAAGATCCTTTATTTTAATCGCCTCATCCATATATCTGAACCTCGGAGGCTTCAATTTCTCTATAGAGCATCTCAACTTAAAAGCCCTCTCACCTGCCCTCTTGTTCGAAAATACTTCAACCTCATCCAAATGAGGACGATTAATTGCTGCACTCCTAGTCCTAGTTACACGTGCACACGGTGTAACAAAATCATCATCATCAACATCATATAAATCATGTGGAGAGCTAGGTCGAGAGACACTTCCACCATCAGGTCCAGACGCCACATTTGTGTTCAAACCAGAATTATCTGGAGAGATTTCAATGACACAATCCTCCATAACCACATCAGAACCCTGGGACTCAAACAATGATGTACAACCTTCATGAAGCCCCCAATCAAAACCTAAAAACGTGCAAAAAAACATGGAAGCACTCAGTACAAAACACAAGAACCTAAAAACATGTATAGAGAAATAAATAGAATGCAACCCACTGTTGTATACATCAATGCAGCCCACATATCTACAGTAATGCAGCCCACATATAAATAACAATGCAGCCCACTTATCTACATCAATGCAGCACACACTTGTATAAAAGCAATGCAGCCCACATATAAAATAACAATGCAG
>NC_057801.1:486123389-486134137 GCF_018294505.1 Triticum aestivum | reverse complement strand
CAATGCAGCCCACTTATCTACATCAATGCAGCTCACACTTGTATAAAAGCAATGCAACCCACATATAAAATAACAATGCAGCCCACTTCTCTATAGCAATGCAGCCCGCACTTGTATACAACAATGCAGCCCACATATAAAAATAACAATGCAGCCCACTTGCCCATAAAGAAGCGGAACCAAGCAGTAGTCAAAAATAAAATAAAGCGAGGATGAAGAATTTCAATAAAACAACCTTTATCTGCAAAAATTAGAAGTGATGTTAAATCAAGGCAACACTTCCTCGATGTTAGCCAGCTATAGAGCATGGCCTTTCTGATGTAGCCAATGTGCTCCACCCCAAACTTAGCAACTCGAACACCATCCCATGTCTGCAAGAATTGAAACATATAGAATCCACAATCATGCCTGCAATAAAAAGAATAAAAAACATCAGTTTCACAAAATTAAGTGAAAAAAAACTTGAACGGTATGACACAGAAGGGATGTAAAGAACGCACCCATTTGGCTGCATTGGGACAATGACATGTTTCAACACAAATCCATCAAGTGTGGGAGGATTTAGCGGCTCATCAGAACTCAAGCTACCTTCTTTCCATGCACGCTTGATATTTTTAACCATCCTCCTAAAAACCCTGACCGCATCAGGGCTGCCAGGTTTGTTGAGCGAGTCAAGAAATTCAAACCGCCTTTCTTTCACGTTTAACGCAACTACACAATAATGAACAACACCATCCCTCGTATCTGGCGGATCAAAAGTTGCAAAAAGGACCTGTTGGAAACATGAAAAAATAAATAAAATTATTATAACAAGAAAAAACAGAACGCTATAAAAACAAAACAGGCAAAATACACATAAAAAAGTCTCTCACCATATCCTTTTTATCAACACGCTCCTCGGCTTTTGAAGAAAACATCAATTTAACACTCCTGCCTACAGTACCACCATTCCAAATATTTGTCTGCAAAATCAAAACCAAAAATCAAATAAGCAAAACAAGTCGTCGCACAAAATCAGAAAAGAAAATGAAAAAAATAAATAAAAAATCTGTATTCTTACACAAATATGGTACGGGACAACCATTGTCTGAGATCTCTTAAACTTATCTACCAGCAAAGAAACCCCAAGATCTACAAGCCTTGTAGTGAGCATCCCTTTATCCCAAAAGGATTAACCAACTTCGCCAATGCTAATATCACCCATCTCAGTTTTAAAAGCAATCATGTCCCTGAATTTTTCATGAAAAACTCAAACATAAGATACTATAAAAAATAACAACAAATAAAAATGGGTAAATACAAAAATTAGATAATACATATGAACAAAACAATTTCTAAAAAACCATACTTCTTCTTCTTGTCCTTCCGAGCCCTTGTAACAGCAGCGTATAACTCATTGTATCTTTTCAGAAGAGCTGGATCAATGCTCGATGGTGTCGCAACAGGGAGTTCATCATCTGCAATAAAAAAAATGAAGTTCACTTTTTATCCAAACAATGAAGTTTAAATATTAAGATAAGGGAATTCTGCTAGCTATTTTGAAAATCATAGACAAAAGATCAAAGTTTCACTTATCACTTAACATCTAATACAGATACCATAGTAATTAAACAATATGAATGAGAAAAACATCAAACTGCACCGTTTAAAAAAAAACTCTTGCCTTCAGTGTCAGAGTCTTCAGGCTGGTGTTCTTGAGAACTGAGCAAAATATTTTCTTGCATAGGTTGCGACGAATCCACCACAACCTCACTGGACTTTCCTTCTGCAGCAACATCAGCATTCTCTCGATTTACAATAGTCTGGTCAACAGCAGCTTCCTTAGATACTTCAACTACATGAGGCTCCACTATCAATACTTCCGGAACATCATTGGACACCAGAGACACAGGGGAAGAAACAACACTAGCAGCAGGGGCAACATTCTCTAGTGGCTTTTCAATACCAACATCAGAATCTTCATGCCGACTGGTGGGAACAGCATCACAGGATCCTTGAGCTACAGAAGGATTTGCACACTCAACGGCAACCGATACAGAAGCATCAACACTGGCACAGCCATCAACAGCACAACTGCCCTGATTCAGATCAACGTGGACTTCCACGTTTGGTTCTCCAACCTGTGGAAAGTTTAAAAAACACCCAGTAACACAAAAATAAGCATGGGGATAACTAACACAACAACACACAGCACACTTATGTCAAAAGACTACTGGCAACATACACATAACAACTACAGTCCACATATACAAAACAACACCAACACACGTGTGTCATACACAACTACAACTGCAACCCACGTATACATAAAAAAAGAAATGCAGTTCCATTTGACAAACACTGCAGTTCAGTTATGTTAATTACTGAAGGTCACTTATGTAAATAAGTATGGATCACGCATGCCAAAAAGAACTGCAGTTCACTTATGTCAAACAGTGAAGAGCATACATGTAAAACTATTGCAGCTAACATACGCAAATGAAAATGCATATGGATGAACATAACAGCGTACATCAAGTTTGTAACAGACAATAAAAAATTAGATTATAACCCACTAACAGAACAAGTAATACAATTATACCTTATCAGCTACAACATCAAGAGGGGACGCTGCATCACCCAAGACCTCATCCTTCCCAGAGCCATCGTAAGTCTCTTTGTGCACATCACGAGCAGCGACACCAGTCTACGGGCATAGAACAAACCAAAAAAGAGAAATAAGATGGTACCAACCAATAAAGAAAAAACTCCAACCATGCACAAGCAGTACACACTTCACAACAGAGAAGTACACAAGAAAAATATGGGAACCAAACAAATGTAACTTCGAAGAAAAATGGAAGCATGGCAGAACAGATATGGCAGGAGTATTTATACCTGGCCAACCCCATCGTCTCTAGTTCCATCGACACCAGAAGATTCCACTCCAGCCTATAACAAAAAAAATTGAGGAGCAGTCAACATAATACACAAAAAGAGGTCCAAAGCCACAAAAAACATAGAACATACATTATCAGCACCAACGCCAGCGTCCTGACGCATCATTTCATCCACAATATGCCCAACATCCTTCTTATACCGACCGCATTTTTCTTCTTGTGAATGTCTCAATTGAGCATACGAAGAACGAACATTTGTCACTGCAATCTTCAGGCTTTTGATCACACCACAATCAAAATTGTGAGCAGCAACAATATCTTCATCTCGTGGGCCATGGCCAATAGGGAAAAAACCAGCAACTGTCCTCAACCTGTCACCAGAGGTTGGCAAATCTTCAGTCAGCTTCAAAACCTTCAGAAGAAGCTCATCAATCTCCTCATGCTTTTTGCCGCCAACAAATGTCTGTTTATAAGAGCTTGTTTTATCAAACATCTGTCGAGGCATGAAACCACGAGTATGCGGCACCTCATCATCACAGCCAGGAAGCTGACTACAGATAGGCTCAAAAAACCTATCATGAGTGCTAGGCCCCGCATTAGAGCTGCTGTGTACAACTGCAACAGGACGGTTGTACACAATATCACCTGACGCCTTCCACTGCAAAAAAAGAGAACACACAAAGAGAAGTACACATGTGAGTACTAGAATAGTTCACATTTATAATGACTGCACAATTTTTTTTAAAAAAAATCTGATATTAAAAAATCAGGTGCACTAACCGGCAGCTTCCCAAATTTGTAACTTTCCAAGTAAATCTTTCCCTTCACAAGCACATCCTCATTGTACAACTTCATCAGGTCCTTGGTCATCAGGTATGATGCACGTGGCGTCAACGTGTGCATGACTGAAAATTTGCGAAGCTTCAAGCAGTCAAGATACATAATCAGGGGGACAATGGCACAACCCTCTGCACAATTCTGCTTGCTGCCTTCTGATTGCCACCTAACAACAGCTGCCTGCAACTCATCAACAACAAGCTGACAAAAGTCCATCTGAGCCATAGCCGCATAATCCATGTTCTCTACCATCGCAGCAACTCTACCCAAACGAACTGCAGGCCCCGGGCACAACAAATTCTGGTAAAGTATAAGGAAGAACACCTTCACAGCAAGGTCAACACTCACATAATCATCTTTCTCCACCAACACCTTCAACTTCTCAAGCAAGTCCTTGACACCTATACTTTTTGAACGGTCAAAGCCAAGCTCATCCTTGAGGGCAGTCAACAATTCATCATGACCGCTGGAAGCAGGCATGGGTGCATTGTGACTTCCCATAGGTAAATCAAAAATGTGATGAAGTGCATCACGATTGATTTGAAGAACCCTGCCATTCCCAAAGTCCATTAACATAGTGGCAGGGTTAATCACTCCCATCAAATAGCACATAAGAATGCGCGACAAATTTTTCTTTACTGTCAGATCAAAGACAACACCAAATCCAGCATCCCTAACACGGCTGCAATGCGCCTCTTTCAACAAAGAAGCAGCCTTGCAAACAGTGGGAAGTGACAAACGCACGGTCTTGTTAAATCGAGAATCATCTCCCTCACCATCATCTTTAGTTGCATTGCTCTTACTAGACTTCTTCCTCTGTGTAAAGGGAAATGCAGTCCACATTAGAAGATTAGGCATAAAAAAAAGAAAATATAGAAAGAATAACAAAATCAAGGAAACAAATGCAGTGCACTTCAACAAACCTTTGGAGCAGCATCCACCTCCTCGCCAGAATCACCACCAACATCTTCGTCGACATCATCATAGGCATGCTTGGGTACAGTCTTAGATGAACCACAGTCTTTGCGTCTAGAAGGATGAACACCCTTCACATAATCAGCAAGCAAAAAGTTGTCGTCATCAGAATTGGGACCTTCAGTGACATGTAGTCGTTTGCGCTGAGGATCATCACTTCCGCCAGCTTCAGCGGTTCTCTTGCCAAGATTCTTCTTCATTCCAGCAACACGTGGACTCCGCCGAGGTGTACCACCTTCTTCAGCAACAGTACTCAACCTCTTCTTCATCTTGCCAAATTTACCACCGTTGCCACCATCTCCAGATCTCCTCTACTTCTCCTTCTCAGCAAACTCTTTTGACTCAATTTCAAACCTCAACTTCTTCTTGCTTTGCTTCAACTCATATTGACGAACCTGTTCCGGGACCATCCAATCCTGTGTAACTTCCTCTGTACCATCAACAGACTGCGACTGTGTTTCAGACAAGACAGGACGTCTCTGATCAAAGCTCACACCAACATTACCCTCTGCAAAATAATGGTCAATCAATTGAGTAACCTCCTCAAACTCAGGCGCCCCAGCATGGAAAACAGACACTGCGTCAAAATAAACTTTGACTATCCTCGTTAAAAATTGCAGAAAAAGAACAAATGCAGTACAGTTATACATATAAATGCAGTGCTCCAACCATAAACTCAAAATAAAAAATAATGCATTGCACAAAAAACTTGAATAAAACAACAATGCAGTTCACACATACATACAGTGGAGTTCACATACAAAAATAAATGCAGTGCTGCACATGCTAAATCCACGGTTGTTCGCAACAAAAATGTCGAACTAGATAAAACAAAGCATACACAAAAATAAACAAATTAATCACATACCAGAAGGAGGGGCCACACTTATAGGAGAAGATTCAATCGGCGAATTCACTTGATGTCCTCCCTCGACACCATGATCCTTACCACCAGGACAAGGAGAGACAATTGGTGTATCATTATGAGCACTGCAATCACCTGCTGGATTCAAAAAAAAGACAAGAAAAAAGAAATTACAAAAACATCACATGACAAAATAATGCAAACGAACGCTGACAACTAACAAAGCATAACCCAATATGCAGGATGAACTAGGAAACTAGATAAACACCAAACAAAATAAACAAAGCCTAAGGAATAAGCACTCCACATACCCTGAACTCCTTCTCCCTGCCTGCTCGGCGAAGACATAGAGTTTCTCTGCAACACAAAGGACGAAGTGACAGACATAAGCAACAAAATCGGCGAAAATCTCACGAAACCCTAGATCCGCATTGCTACAAACAACTATCGACTTCAAAACGAGATAAAATCGACTGCCTATGAAAAATTACACAAGAATAAAGAGCTACAACAACTACAAGAATAACAAAAACAAGGCGAGGGGACAATCAACACCGAGCCAAGCGGAATGTACCGAAGAAAAGTATGCAGCGACGGCGGCGGGAAGGGGGAAGGGGGGAGGGGACGGGAAAGGGCTGCGGGAGCGCAACGGCAAGGGCTCACGGAGCGGACAGCGATGCCGAATGCAGGAATAAGGACCTCTTGAGGGCGGCGGTTCTCCGGGCGACGGCGATTGCTGCGTGCGGACGGCGATTTTGCTCGAGGGAGAGATGCCTCGGGAGAAACTACAAGAGAGGAGAGGGGATTGTTCTCGGTCTCTTTCTCTGACACCGGAGCGGTGGAATAGCGTGCAAACGACATGCAGGAGGCCCGCGTTTCGCAAAAAGTGTCACAAATAACGGGCCGGCCCAAAAACAGCCCGGACAAAATAAACCAGTCTACATCAAAACGCACATATTACTAAAAAACAACAAAAAAACACATGATGCAGTTCTCTGTGAAGAATCATGAAATTTCAAAACGGTAAAACAACAAATAAAATACATACAGTTCGTAAAAAAAGTTAAAATGAAAAACAAAATGCATGTTAAGAAAACACATCCAGAAAAAAAGAAGTCTACCTTCAATTAAGTGCCACACAAAAAATGTCCCCCCCTCCGCTCTCCCCTTTAACCTCCCGTACAGTGAAGTAAGCACAGGCAAAAAAATAAATGCAGTACGCACTGCTGAAAAAATGCAGTGCATTTCTATACGGGATGCAGTACGCCATTATGCATTTCTTTTCGGGAATGAAAAAAAACGCAAACGCGGAATAAGTTAACGCAGTGCGGATGTACACGAACTTGCAGCACAGTATCATAAACAATGTAGTACAGTCGTATTTTGCTAACCAGTGCAGTCCCATACATTTGAAAATTACAAAAAAAGTAAAAACACAGGATCAAAAATGAGAACTGTACATGCAGTAAGGAATGAAGTTCACACCTAGTACATAACCATGATCAATGCACTACACCGATGATTTACCAAAAAGCAGTGCACTCCACGTCATAAAAAACATACAAAGAATAAAAACTGATCACCCAAATGATACCGGCACCAGGCACCCAAAAATTGACAACGTACATGCGTCTCTAAAATACCCGAACACAGGCCCAACAAAACCAACCAAGAAAAAACAATAAGTTCGAAAAAAAAGTGGGGGGGGGCCCACCCCCCATTTCCTATCCGTCCCGTGCCAGGGACTGCAATAAGTACTGGCAAAAACAAGATGCAGTACGGCTCGGTAGAAGTATGCAGTGCATTCCGGTGCGCAATGCAGACCGCCGAAGCATATAGCAAAGACACGCAAAAAACGATGAAGTACACACATGTATACAATGTTGCAGTTCTGATTTGTACGCGACGCAGTGCGTAATTGTAAGCAATGCAGTTATGTTATCACGCAGTATACATCTATAAAACATGACAAAATGCCCGTTCGAATATAAAAAGGTGATGGTTAAAAAAATGTGCTGATAAAAAAAAACCCACCTTAAAAAAACCACGTTCGCATACATACACCCGATCGGAGCAGTTCCATCGCCACAAACCCACGATCACAGATGCAAAACCAACCCACGATCCGCACAACCGCATCATCAGCGCGATCGTGCAGTTCATCTGACGAGTTCATCCGACATGCAGTACGCAGTGCGTATACAATGCAGTACAGAACACTGATCAATGCAGTGCACACTCCAACATTGAAAAAAAAACACAGGGCAGAAATATAAAAAGAAAAAAAAATTGACCACCCAGGTGGAACCAGCCCTAGCCAGTCTCGTAATAGGTCTACGCCCATAGAAGGCGAGTCGTTCTGAGTCACAGTGCATGGGGCCGGTTGCACATGGGCCCACAGGTCATAGAGCATATAGCAGCGAGCGCCGTGTATAAGCGCCCAGATAAGTATATAGAGGAGTTCGACCAGTATGCCTCGCCAACGCTTATAAACAGGTCTGGCGCGACTTCCGCGGGCGAGGTGGGACTAAACATTAGGACTCACACACAGCGAAACAGGAACCAGCCGTGTGCTCACAGGCCGACCTGGGCCCAATTGCGTCTTCACTATCAGAACACAGGGCCAACAAAAAAAAAAGAGGCCACTGAATTTTTTTTTTAAAATGCCACATACCATACACAAACATAGGCCCAACCACGCATTCGCAGTTCGTCGTGATATGACAATGCAGTTCGCTATTCTGAAGTAAGCAGTACTGTTCCTTCTTGAATGCATTCGTGTTCACTGAATCGGACCCAATCCACCACCTAACGCTAACCACAACATTTATTACTTCCATTGCTCAATTGGTTGCATAAAAACTTATCCATTCGTGCTACAGACTAACACAACTCCTCCCCCCGTTCCTCATTTTCCTCAAAACGTAGATCTAGGGTTCATCACATCCATAGCTCTTCTCTGGAATTCCACTGAACCCGCCATGGACTGCAAGTGCGGGTGCTTGGCAAGGATGGCGCCGGTAGCGGACACATGCGTCTACGCAGAAGGCTTACAGCTCACCAACACCGAGTGGTGCAGCATGCTCGGCTGCCTGATGATACCCAACAGGGGGTTTCGTGCGCCATTTCTTCATCGCCTCACAACCACATATCTACAGGAAAGTTGGGTATGTTTTCCACTCACAATTTTTGGACATAATCTAGACTGCAAATACACATCTGAATATATAGTTCAATCAATTTGTTAAGTAATATCAACAAAAAATACAAAACAGAATTTGTATTGTTGTTCAGATCTGTTAGCTATTAAGACTAGATGCTTCCACCTATCTTTCTTCAGTACCACACCATGTATAGACATATGTACAAAAAAAAGGGTCAGTAGGTAAGCGTTGTAGTTATATTAACATGCTGGAGAAGTACACTGTTACTGACATTGCAGTGCACACATGTTGCAGTATAATATATATCACAGTAAAACTAGGAGTCAATTGTGTACATAAGTTTGTTCATACATTGCAACTACTTTACAAAATACAATCATATGTATGTAACTATTTAAGTAAACATAAACAAATCATACTAAGTATAAAACAAAAACATTTGCTGTTTACTTATAAATTCTTTATCCACCCATTACAATATGCAGAAACTGCCATCCGCAATAAAAATTCATGCTCCGAGTTCAGGGAAGCTTACTTTGGAGACAGAACAAAAAATGGCTATGGAGACATGGAAGCTGACTACCACATCGACTCTGAAGACTGCATCAACATAACTACTGGTTGGAAAGATTTTGTCTCCCACAATGGCTTTGAGGCCGGAGAAGTGGCCATGGTCTTTTTCTACAAAGAAGAAGACTCCATCAAGTTTACAATATTTGCACTCTAGGCTGTCTAATATGAAGCAACCAATATTTCTAATGCTTTGCTTATGCTGTATGCTTTTAAAATTATGTCAATCAAACAAATTGAACAATGCCTATTTAAAGTATGCAACCTCAACTACGTCATTTTATCATCCTTTTTAGAAAAAGTTGCTGTTGGCAGTAATGCAGTTCTCTCGAACACATAGTGTGGTACTAATAATAACAAAAGGCAGCCCTCCGAACAGTAACAAGGAAATGCAAATGGTTGAAACTTTGCAGTTAACATATGATGCTCAAAAACAATTCTCATAGTATGCAGTTCAAAAAAATTCTTATAATAACTATTCAGTTAACACAAGCGTATCATGGACCATCCCTTCTAATAGCAGAATAGAACATTAACAACACTGCTAATGCAGTACAGAAATGCATATTATGCAGTCATCTAGAACACAAAATGTAGTAAACACAGAATGTAGTTTACGAAAAGGAGAAATCTCATAAACAACCATAACCACTGTAATAAAACTACAATGAAGTACACTACCAAAGAAAATGCAGTGCTCTACAACGTATGCCACGACTTCAACAAATAAAATTAAAGCAGTAAAACTACAGACAATGTGATAGACTGATAGAGGTGTCAATTTCATTCGCACTTCCATAACTCGCCTAAAAATTCTACAGCCACTAAACCATCGAAAAATACACCCGCAAAAATTTACATGGAAGATATGGCAACTTGATGAACATCATCGCCTTTCATTTAAAAAACGCGATTCAAAATATGACAATTATACCCGCAATACAACGAATTCAATCCTACAGCAACAGTAATTACAATATTCAAACACGCGTGGACGGGCAAAAATCAAAAAAATAACAAGAACAGAGGAGCGGACGAAGCTCACCCGCCCGCACAACCAACATATCAAGAATTGAAAACTAACTCCTAAAAATTAACGAATTATAGAGTGAACGGACCGATTAAAACGAACGCAATCAAAGAATTCCTACTAAATAACATCATCCGAGCACAAAAAAAATCGCATCTGACACGAACACGAACGAACAGAGAAAGCTCATCCGCCAAATCCATCGATTTGCAAGCACTCTAGTATATTTTCCTATAAATCAGAAAGAATAAAGCTAAAATGAGATGCAGACACAAACTCAATCATCCCGCGACACCCGATTCCACATAGAACTCGTGGGCGGAAAACCGGAAAATGAAGCAGTTCTCCCGTGAAGCATTGCAGTGCTCAATGTAAAGAAGATGCAGTGCACTTGCGTTCAGCGTGCAGTGCGGAAGTGGTGTGCAGAA
>NC_057801.1:486109185-486122952 GCF_018294505.1 Triticum aestivum | reverse complement strand
ATGTAATCCGAAAGTTAGCAGTCGTTGGCTTCAGCCCCCACGCATACAATGCGGGGGTGTTCGCGAAAAATATGCTTAATCACACTTGATCCAATGTCTTGGTCCATTAAGGAGGTGATCGCACGTCGAGCTAGGCAAGCGGACTATATAGATGTAACACTTTCACTTAGCCACGGGAGTCTAACATTGGGGCTACTATGTAACCCCTGGTACCTTCGCGTGCATCCGAATACGGGCGCGTATGTACATGACCGGGAAATGGCCCTTCATTAATGCGGAGGAATCCTAAAGATTTCGGTGAGTCTACGAGTGGTTGAATAGTCTCTCGCTGCATCATGACAGTCAGTTTCCGGCTTTCTCTACTGAGGTGCTCATCCGGAATAACCAGGGCACAATCGCAGTAGTTCTCCTTTGGCCACCTTAGATGATAATAACGAAACGTAAGGCGGCAAACCCAGGAGCCGGGAAAACCCAACATTTGACCAAAGACATGATTCGGAGCTGATGCATATAAGGCCAAACTCGTGACGCCGAACACTCCCGAAGGTATTCAGATTTTATAATAGATGATGGGCTCAAGAATGCCCATTCATTATAAACCCTGTGTTTCCAGGTACGCGCGTTAATCTGTCATGGAAAAATGCCAAAAACGGCGTAATCCTCTATGGGTATGGAACCCATGGGACGGTTAAACAACAAGAGGCAATAGAAAAGGTTTACACAAGGGCTTAATCTAAAAATAAACATGTTGAACGGGGCCCTGCTGCACGTCTGCGCCTTTGTCTCCATTGTGCCGTATCCTGGAAGGGTATCACGCGAACATTGTCTGTGGAAAAAGAAAACTCATAGGAGAGTACAACGTAAGTATGCGATGGATAGTAAAGTGTAAGATGTTGGCCTGCCAATAAGGTTGAGCCAAGTGCAGGGCTTTATTAAGTATTTATAGCCCCTGGTATCCGCTATGGGATTATATATACGGTGCCCTGGTTCGATTTGGGCTACCGGACTTGTCTAACCGTGTCTGTGGTCTTAACGACCAGTCATTTTTTTTATATTGGAGGCCCCTTATAGTCCGGCCGCTAGGGTCGTCGCATATTCCTCTGCGCGTGAAGAGCGCTCTGTTATTCCACTAATGGTGATGACGTCACGTGGAATAGGCATCTTGTGTGTAAGGTAGCAATAGTGCGGCAATGCGTTGAAGCGGGCAAAGGCCGTTCTTCCAAGCAATGTGTGATAGTTGCTTTGGAAGGGTACGATGATGAAGAGTAGTTCTTCGCTTTTGGAGTTGCTTGGAGAGCCGAGTGCTACCTCCAGTATGATGGAGCCCCTGCTGTAGGCTTCAACGCCTGGTATCACCCCTTCAACGGTGGTGTTGCTTTTGACTAATTCTTGATGGGTCTATCCCCATCTTGCGGACAGTGTCCTCATATATTAGATTGAGACTGCTGCCGCCGTCCATGAGGACGTGGGTGAGATGGTATCCGTCGATTATTGGGTCGAGCACCAAGGCCTCTGATCCTTCACGCCGAATACTAGTTTGGCCGTCCGAGCGGTCGAAGGTGATCGGATAAGACATCCAGTAGTTAAGTGTAGGTGCGATGGGCTCTATATCACGCGTCTCTATGCGCGCGTTCATGCCTTCTCATGGATGTACAAGTCGCGTGGATCATCTTCACTGTTTTAACCTCTGGCGGGAATTTTTTCTGTCCCCCAGTGTTTGGCTGGCAAGGTTCATCCTCATCTTCACTTGGTGTTTCCCTTCCCTTGTGTTTGGCATTTAATTTGCTAGCCTGTTTGAAGACCCAACACTCTCTATGCGTGTGGTTCGCATGCTTGTCAGGGGTGCCATGAATTTGGCACAGTCTGTCCAGGACTCTGTTCAAACCGGACGGTCCCTCTTTGCTTCCTTTAGATGGCTTCTTTTGCTGATCAGGTCGAGAGCCCCTGAATCCGGCATTAACCATTGTGTTGTCCGGGCTTTCGTCCTTGTCTTGGCGTTTATTTTTATTGCACCGTGGCTTGCCGTTGCCATCCCTTATTTCAGATGTGCTGGGCTCGCTGGTGCCTTTACGGGCTAGCCAGCTATCTTCACCCGTGCAAAAGCGGGTCATAAGGCTTGTTAGGGCTGCCATTGTCCTTGGCTTTTCTTGGCCGAGGTGTCTAGCATGCCACTCGTCACGGATGCTGTGTTTGAATGCCGCTAAGGCTTCGGCATCCGGACAATCAACAATTTGATTCTTCTTAGTGAGAAATCTGTTCCAAAGCTTGCGGGCGGATTCTCCGGGTTGTTGGATTATGTGACTTAAATCGTCAACATCAGGAGGCCGGACATAAGTCCCTTGAAAATTGGCCCTGAAAGCATCCTCGAGTTCCTCCCAACTCCCAATTGAATTTACGGGGAGGATTTTCAACCAGTGTCGAGCTAGTCCCTTCAGTTTGAGGGGAAGGTATTTGATGGCGTGGAGGTCATCCCCACGAGCCATGTGTATATGCAGGATAAAGTCCTCGATCCAGACCCCTGGGTCTGTCATTCCGTCGTATGCCTCTATGTTCACAGGTTTAAAGCCCTGTGGAAATTCATGGTCCAGTACCTCTTCGGTAAAGCACAGGGGGTGAGCAGCCCCTCTTTATCTGGACGTGCTGTGGCATGCCGTCGGCTGTTGTTGTGTCCGGTGTTTATTTCAAACTGGTATTTCATTGGCATAATCGTTGTGATGACCATAGTCCCTCGCCGGGGTGTGTCCTTTAGACCCGTAGATGGACCTAGCTGCACCAGCTTTTTTATCCAGGTGCTCATGTAGATCGTACACGGCGTCGGTAGCCGCTTTGTTGCAGTTGTGGAGCGGTACGTTGGGCCTCCCAGTCGTATTAGTCTTTGGTGGAATGGCCTCATCATCGAATTATGGCAGTAGCTTGCATTTTGGATAGCTCTTTGTATGGCAATCGTCACCATATCTTTCTTCAGTGTCTAACACTTTGTTCCATCTGCGGTTGAGCGTTTCTTGTGCGGCTTTGAGCCGTTGCTTCTGTTTCTTCAGACTTCTCGCTGTGGCCATAAGCTTTCTGTGGAGGTTATCTCGTTCAACACGTTCTTCCGGAATGATGAATGCATCATCGTCCGGATTGTCTTCTTGCCCTGGGCCAGTTTGATGAACTCGTCCCTCTGGATCATTGTCCTCGGGCGTCTCCTCCGAACTGTGTTCGGCTTGACCTAGTTCGTCCTGCTCCATCGCTGGTTCCGTATGGTCGTTGTTGCCTTCGGGGTTGACCAGAGTATTGATCCTTCTGGCGCTCTTGCTGATATTTTTACTGTTGCTGGACTTGGAACGGTGTCTGCGTCGTCGCTTTGGCTTTTGCCCGGGGGTTTTATCTTCCGGATTGTCACCGTCGTCCTCCTTGGGCGTATCCACCATGTATATGTCATGTGACGAGGCGGAAGTCTGGTACCCCATAGATTCTGAATCTTCTCCTGCATCGTCGTCCATACCGTCGATGCCTTCGGAGTCGAAGTCAAGCACGTCGGTTAAATCATCAACCGTGGATATGAAGTGGGTGGTGGGTGGGTAACAAATTTCTTCGTCGCCTGCTTCCCACTCGAGCTGGACATAGTTCGGCCCGGAATTTTCTGTCAAAGAGAGAGTTTTTAACGAATTCAGCATGTCGCCAAAGGGCGAGTGCCGGAAGATATCCGCAGCGGTGAATTCCATTACCGGAGCTGGCCCAGGCTCGGCGGGCTCGGGAGCGCGCCGACAGGAACCAACATCTGGATGCGAATCCGGGGGTCCGAAATCACAGGCCACCTCAGAGGTGAGACCCATGTTCGGCTCCATCGCCGATGAGTGTGCGGCCTGCAGGGCGAGGTCCACCCCCCCCGTCCTTAGGCAACACAACTCGCTCCGGGTTTAAATCCCGAGCTTTGTCCGACAGCAGGTTTAAGCTGTGCTCGTAGTGACTGTTCGGTGCCCCTAGCGCAGGCCCAAATCAGTTGAAGATCAAGTCTCCGTGAATATCAGCTGTGTACTTCAAGTTTCCGAACATAACCTGGTGGCCGGAGGCATAGCCATCGATCTGCTCCAGATGGCCAAGTGAATTGGCCCGCAGTGCAAAGCCGCCGAACACGAAGATCTGTCCGGGGAGAAAAGTCTCCCCTTGGACTATGTTGTTGACGATTGAAGGCGCCATCGAGCCCCGCAGTGACGACATAGAGGAACTCTCAATGAAAGCACCAATGTCGGTGTCAAAACCAGCGGATCTCGGGTAGGGGGTCTCGATCTGTGCATCAAGGCTGATGGCAACAGGAAGCAAGGGACACAGATGTTTACCCAGGTTCGGGCCCTCTCGATGGAGGTAAAACCCTACTTCCTGCTTGATTAATATTGAAGATATGGGTAGTACAAGAGTAGATCTACCACGAGATCGTAGAGGCTAAACCCTAAGAGCTAGCCTATGATGGTATGATTGTAATTGTGATCGGTCTTCTAAGGACCAACCTCTCTGGTTTATATAGACACCGGAGAGGGCTAAGGTTTACATGGAGTCGGTTACAAGGAAGGAAACACAATATCCGGATCCCCAAGCTTGCCTTCCACGCAAAGGAGAGTCCCACCCGGACACGGGCCGAAGTCTTGAGTCTTGTATCTTCACGCTTCAATAGTCCGGACGTCGTACATAGTCCGGCTGTCCGGATACCCCCTAATCTAGGACTCCCTCACCCGCAACGCCCGCATGCATGCATGCAATACTCACACGTACACATGCACCCATGCAACACTTGCACGAACACATGCACACATGCAGGCGTGCAACACTGACATGTACACATGCACGCATGAACACACGCACGCATGCACACATGCATGAAACACTGAAACGTACACATGCACGCACGCAACACGTGCGCCTGCATGCACAAAACACATGACGCAAGACACATGCTCAACCTATACATGCATGCACCCTTTGTTAAGGACATGGATTGCTACGGGTATTAATCAATCTTATCTGTGATAAGCATAATATTGATGTTTGCAGCAGACTTTATGAATCACAATTTATCGAACGGGCTATCAACATATATATGAAAATTTTAAAATTCTCTTACATTATATAGTAGGCTTATCAACCTACATGAATTAGATGACGTCACACTCAATGAACAATCATCGTTTTATGAAATGCCCGCTTCTTACCGCCCTGGCCCACCAAAAGCTCCTCTATCATGTGCTGCCTGCGTTGGGTCACTAACATACAGGCCAGGTACCCAACGATCCCACACGTCACTGGAAGAACGGTGCGGTGTTGTATGTCAGAGTCGAGGGCGCCGCTCGCTGCCAACCCGGCTGAACACGCCTCCTTGCCGCATTCAAACGCCTCCATGAAACCCACTCCAGCCACACGTCCGTTCATGACCGGGCCGGCATTAAATGCAACACCGAACGAGCTCCACCCGTCTGCCATCTATTTAATCTCGTATTTAAACGAGGCCAGTCGCCGGCCAAGAATCGCACACCTACGCCGCTCCCCTATCTCCTCCTTCACCATTTTCTCCACTTTTACAATGGCTCACAAAGAGTAGTTATCCGGCATCCAAGCCTGTTGGGTGGCCCGCCAAGCCCGCTGGATAAGAGCTATGCAACTCGCTGATCCACCTCCATCCCCTTGCCCGACGGAGCTAGTTGCTGCCCCAAGCTGGCTCGTGGTTCAGCAACTCGCTGCTCCAGGCCAGCTCGACAAGGAGCGGCGAGCTTCTCCACGGTGGCACGACTGGGAGCACGGGCATTGTCGCTGCCGTCCACGCCGCCCCCTCGTACCGCGCCTCCCGTATTTGTGACCGCGCCTCCCGTGTCCGTGGCCGAGACTCCCATGCATGTGGTCACGCCATGCAAGTAGAGACAAAAGTCGGGTGCACAGAGAGCGGCCAGTCGGTTGCCAGCGCTTACGCATCCGCCGCCATCATCGAGGAGAAGTAGAACACGGGAGGCCATCACCAGTTGGGGCCCATGAAGGCCACCGCTGAGGCAACGCTGGCGTACACAATAGGTGTCTTGCCGGATCCTTATATTGCCGACAAATGGATCCGCGGGCGACCATTTAGGCTAGGTATTATTATAGCTATGTTGTTCAGGAGTAGCACTACTTAGTTGATTTAAATGTAATGAAATCCATCATGTTTATATGAAAATCCGGAATTTTATATGAATTCCGTCATTGTTTATATGAAATATCACCGTGTTTGCATGAATTTCGTCCGGTTGAGTTGCTGTCATAATGTGTGCGGCTATGATTGGATGGCGTAATTTGCGGGTCGCCGGTCGGTATGCGTCCATCTCAGGCGATGAGGTGGGACACAAAGACACAACTCGTGCGAGCTCGTCTCCAATGCGTGCGCTGGAGGATGCGTGAGCACCCGAGCTCTACCTCGTTCATTGGTGGGAAAGGCACGGGTGGACAAAAGGGTCGCTAATATTTTGGCTACCCCAGGCAAGATCCAAACAATCCCTTCCAGCCCCAGCCCTCCCAGCACATTCAAATCCCTCGTTCGCCGTGAAATTTTGCCATGTGTCGTTTTCATGGATATTTTGTTGTGTGAAAACAAATTTAAATATGAGCGAATAATCGGTGTCCGTGGTCTTCTGCCGGGACACAGTTGGATGGCCTCACAGTAGTAGTAGTGTAGATTACTAGTACTACTAGATAGTGAGTGTGTATCATGTACGTACTAACTGCAATACATGCATGTGTTAGCAGTACAATGACCATGTACGAATTTGATGGTAAGATTGGTGTAAGTTGGATGTCATATTATTGCTCTAACATGTGGTCCAAGTTAGCCTCCAAAACGCATTTTAGACCCTATATGGATTGAGGGAGTACATGCATTGCTGAGGTTTCTCTTAATCCTTGCATGCAACGTTTTTATTGAAGCTTAAAATGTGATCATGTGAATGGGAGGGACTACTACAACCCTTAAAAAAGAACTGTAGTAATAATGGTATCGTACTCCCTCCGTTCACCATCGCACATGCTTGGTACTTTTGTGAACTATGGAAGTAACAAATTTATTCCACCACTAAACATCTATATGAATACATTACGGATTTCAAATTGAGTCATATAGACCGGACAGTAGGCACTTAGGGCATCCACAATGTATGCTTTTTGTTTCATCTAAGCCCTCTCTGTCCTCTTACAGGCAGGCCTCTATAAATTGCATGAACTGCCTCTAATAAAATTGGCTAGCATCGCGTCTAACCTTAGAAGCTGCATCTAACAATGTAACAATCCATCTGGTCCCACTTGTTAGCCTTAGGAAGTATAAGAAAGTACAAGAGAAATATTACTAATTGGACAAATGTGGTGCTAATTTAAATGTCTGCTATGGCCCACCTTAGAGGCTGATTAGAGCACTATACATTATGGTTTTTTCATTTCATAAGAGGCAAACCATGTGGGGCCTACCTTAGAGGCAATGCTCTATACACTGGAGATGCTATCTAGTACTACTTTTGATGTGTCCCGTCACCTTAGAGGCTGGTTAGAGTCTCTATACATTATGGTTTCTCCATTTGATAAGAGGCAAACCATGTGGGGCCTACCTTAGAGGCAAGGCTCTATACATTGGAGATGCTATGTAGTACTACTTTTGATGTGTCCCGTCAACTCGTAGAACGAGGAGAAGCTTGCTTACACTACAAAAAAAATACACTTCCATGATGATACGTGTTTGTCACAGTAGGTCACTTTTTTGTCATGCATGTACATCCATGACAATTTTATGACAGAATCAAGATAGTCATACCTGTGTTGTCGTAGAAGTGTTCCATGACATCACCAAAATTATCATCACGGAAGTGTCCACTTCCATGACAATAAATCGCGCGTCACAGAAGTGCTTTCGTCAAGGGTGACCAACACGTGGCATCCACCGCAACGGAACACCGTTAAGCTATCGGGTCGGCTTTTGGATCCGATAACCCGTTAACAGCCCCGGCCAATGGGGATTTTCCATGTGTAAAATCATCATTGGCTGGAGGAAACACGTGTCTGCTCATCGTTGGGACAGATGTCATCCACTCATTGGACGTAAGGCGCCTATGATACGTCGACACGTGGCACGGCCCAGCAGAGGCCCATTCCTGTGAAAAGGCCGGCCCGTTCGACTTGGTCAAATGGTGGCGGGCCGGCCCATGGAAAGCTTGTTAATGAATAGTGTATCACTTTACACGCATTAACGGCTTGTGGTGAAACTGGCCTGTAATGAACAGTGTATCACTTTATACCCATTAACGACCCGTTATTCCGTTGGGCCGTTTCCAGCCCATGTTATCTTTCGGCCTTCTCAGAGCCCATTTATTCTTAGGCTCATTTCCAGCATTCGTTTACTTACGGCCCGTTACTGTCATTTTCTGCTTGTGGGCCAAATTCAGCCCGTGGTTACAGTCAGCCCGTTTGTGGTCCGTTAATATGTTGGGTGGTTTTCATAGCGTCATCAAATACGACCTATTAATGATGGCCCGTTATGGTCGGCCCATGAACGGACGATTCCAACTCTAGCCCGTTTATGGCCATAATGCGGTCTGTTTGGCCCATGTTTGGCCAATCGATCATACGGCCCGTATAAGGCCCATTGATGATACGGCCCGCAGAAGGACCATTGTTTCTACGGCCCGTAGAAGGCCCATTGTTTCTATGGCCCGTAGAAGGCCCACTGTTTCTACGGCCAGTAGGAGGCCCAGTGTCACTACAGTAAATATTAGCCCATGGTTATTGTGGCCTAGTTTTAAAAAATAGGTTATTGCAGCCACTAGCAAACCGCGGAAAAAGAACTGCAATGACTACAAGCAAACAAATAAACAATACAACAAGGAATAAATAAACAAGCAACTAATGCTAGGCTATCACGGCTATTAGACATATTACATCCACTGGGCATCAAAGTTCGCCACCAGTGCAAATATAGGGAACAAAGCAGCATATCATATACACTAGTTGTCAAAGTTGGCGACCAGCGCAAATAAACGCCGCAGCAAAACAAATCCAGAACTGAAACCACTTCAGAAGATCTCAAGAAACAATATCCTCGGTACCCATAATGCTGGCAAGATGCTTAGCAAGCTTATTAACTTTCTCTTGTTTGGCGCTTAAATCCTCCAGCGCTTGCTGTTGCACCAGAAAATATGCATCTGAATTCTGCAGGGACTTCCTCAGTCCTTCAGCTTCCTGTCGCAGCACATCTGATCGATGTCTTTCAACTTTAAGTTGAGACTCAAGAAGACGAACTGATTCAGGTAGCGAGTTCGAAGAGCTTGTGCTAGCAGTAGTGGCCAGTAACTCGAACACTACATCAAGACAGGACTTTCGGGTTCCCTCACTGTCGTCAAGATAGTTTTTATCATCTTCCTTGGAGACCAACAGGGATGTCTCTCACTATCTTGAACCTTATCTGCATTACTTCCTTTACCAGTGGATAATGCGGTACTGTTCTCCAATATTTTGTCTGCATTCTAAAAGAGAAACAAGCAGACACATCACATGTTTACCATGTTGTATATGAAACTCATTTTGGTAAATGAGTTCATTAGTAAAGTGGACAGGATAACAGCATGAAACAAACATATATCTATGTACCATGGTCACTTTATGGTCTATATCATTCTAGTTTTTGTTGCCAAATCAAGATAGAGACACAGTTCGAATAATATTTGTTCAAGACAAAGTAGAATAGACAGAATATAAGTGTGGGTAACTATAGAGCAATAACAACACGTGTAATGTGCATGACATGAGAACATAACTGTTTATTCAATTGAAACTGAAATCAACATAGAGCAGGTTACAACAGCAAACCAGTTAAACAAACAGGTTTAAAACATACCTGATGTGCCATTGGAGTTTCAATTCCATCCTTCAAATTTGAAAATAGTTGGTATGAGTAAATACAGTAATGCAACAACAAAGGAGTATGAACCATAGCTACAGAACCTGACCTGAGAACAAATCTTCTTCTCCTTTAAGTCTTGAGTTGGGATTCGGAGTGGTGGTCCTCGTGCTTTGGGCACTGCAGTTCCCTTACTAACTGCTCGTGTTTGGGTGCTCTGTGGTGGAGACAGTGTTGTGTCAACTGTAACTGGGTTACTATCTACCGGGGTTGGTGTTAGAAGGGGTGTAACTGGTTCTCTGTCCAACTGGGTAGGGTACAATCTGCGAGAGTCTGGGTTATGTGTGGTGGATCTGGTCCTTGGGCAAGTACAACCGTGGTTCTATCTGCATCAACTGGTAGCACTATCTTTTCTGAAGACCTTGTTGTTACTCCCTTAGATACTGCCATCACACTCTCCAATCCAAATGGCCGATAAACAAGAAAAGTAATTGAAAGTATAGACATTGTATGTTAGACAGGTGCAATGGATAGTGGGGAATAAAAAAGGGCATGAAATAATTCATATTTATGTTGTCTAACCAAACAGCATAGCATGACACAATTTCACATATATGATGGCTGACTAAACAGGATAGCATGACACAATTTCACATTATGATGGCTAACTAAAAAAGATGGAAAGACATAGTTCAAAATATGAGACTATGTAAATAGGATGACATGACATAACTATATAATGTGTTTATTAAATAGGTTGGCATGCCATAATTCACATACATTCACGGATAGAATGCCATAATTCAAAATATGATGACTGTAAACACTAAACAGGATGAGATGATATAACTATATGATGTCTTTATTAAATGGGTTGCCATGCCATAATTCAGATAGATGATATGTATGTACTATGTAAACATGATGGCATGATATAATTCAAATATATAATTTATATAGTAAGCAAGTAAGCAGATGGAAATCCGTATATGATGTAAAAACTAAGCAATGCAAGACAACATGCATGACATGTGTAATATAACCCTGCCATGTTTGAGAATAGACCTCAGGGGGGAAATAGGACTGGTCATCAGTCTCCGAATCCTCCTCTGAGGAGCTCTTTGTAACCAGCAAGATGTTTGCTTCAGCAAGTAGCATTGTCTGCTCTGAATACCTTCTTTTCACTCCAGATACTTCCATCACCGCTTTAAATGGCTGATGCACAGGAAGAGTAGTTGAATATACAAAGGTTGTCGACAAATGGAACACATAATACAAAAAAATGATAGCATGATATAATTCACATACATGATGATTGGCTAAACAGCATGGCATTGCTTAATTCACATATATAATGCCTTTGCAACAAGATAGCATTGTATAATTCACATACATAATGTCTTGCAACAAGATGGCAATGCATAATTCACATATATGGTAATTAGACACTAAACAGGTGGCATTCACACAAAGCATGTCTAAACTAATCAAATGACATAGCAATGTGAGACACCATACACACGATACGAGCAACATAACCCTGCCAAGTTAGAGCATACACCTCAAGGAGGGGGAATAGGACTGGTCATCTGTCTCTGAATCCTCCTCCGAGGAGCTATCTGTAACCAGCAAGATATGCGCTTCGTCAGATAGCATAGTCTGCTTTGAAGACCTTGTTTTCACTCCAGAATTTTCCATCACCGTGTCAAATGGCTGATGCACACGAAGAGCAGTTGAATGTACTAACATTGTTGACAAATGTAACATGTAATGCAAAAAAAGGATGGCCTGATATAATTTACATATAATATGACTGGCTAAGCAAGATGGCATGCAAAATTCACATATATGATGCCTGGCTAAACAAGATGGCATTGCATAATTCACATAAACGATGAATAAACTAAACAGATGGCAATTCACACAAAGGATGTCTAAACTAAGCAGATGACATATTTGATGTATAAAGTAAGCAATGCAAGACACCATATGCATGATATAACCAACATCAGCATGCCAAGTTAGAGCGAAGACCTCAAGGGGTAAATAGGAGTTGTCTTCTCCTTCTGAATCCCCCTCAGAATAGATATCTTCCTCTCGATTACAATCCAAAATGCGTGGAGGGGGGCTGCCTTTGCGTCTACCATGGAGCGACGTCTGCATGAAATTTTATTGCCACGCAAGGCTCGTCTCTTTTGCTCTACATGTTTAGTTCCATTGTTTACAATAACTGTCATGCATGGGAATAAAACATATGGATATTATGTAAGGAGTGCATGCAGAAATCCAGAGTGATGGTAGCAACCTGTGGATAGACGCAAAACCAATAATAGCAGGCAGATAATGGCTTCAGTTAAAAAATACTGATAATGGATTCTTTACTATTTGTTTCCCACCCTACATGAAACTCATAGTAGACACCAGAGATTAACCAGATAGTAGATAGATACTATTGATAGTGGCCCTGATATGTACCGCACAACCACTTAAAAACTCAAGTTTGACCATTAGTTTGGAGCTGACTTAGAGTCTAATCGGGAACAGGATGATAAAGTAGCATGTAATATTAAGCGATGCATAACGTAAGCAGACACGAAAGAGTGCGACCTCTCTTGTGGACCCGTGTAGTGTTCGAGGTCAACTGCTCGTTTGATGATGGTAATGCAGTTTTCATGGCTGCCAGCGGCAGGGAAGAAGATCTGAGGCGGCGAAAGACAGTCTGGAGGCCGGATCCCTGCTATGCTGGACCCTTCTGTCATTGGAGCAGCTGAGCTGGGGTGGACGACAGCGCAGCAGGAGCGGGACAAACCACGCAAGGTTTTCTTTGACAACTATCTGTAAGAGAAGTAATTCTGTAAGTGCTCGTTTGAATTGGAGGATTCCAACAATGCAGGGATAGGAAATAGAGACGAATAGGATAGGAATGCACGTGCAAAACAGAGAATTTAAAAACACAGGATTTCTGCAAATCTGGGTGTTTGATTCACAACAATTGGAAGATCACAGGATGCAAAGAAGCATGGTGAGATTAAGTCAAACCACAAGAAAGTGTATGGTTATAATGCTATTATGCTACTATCTCTTAGTCTTCTGCTTCATGAATAGGAATTTGAAAAGGAGGACACGTGAAAATTAAAATTCCTACATTTTTTCTTTCAAGGAGACACTAAAGGAACAAATCCGTGTGCTCAGTGGACAATATATATAACATGTAGAGTAAAAAAGAGATGCAACAAGTGTACAACCTCTTTGGCGAAGCCATGTCGGTCTCAGCGTGATTGGGTTGGCCGGTGAGGTTGCTCCGGCTGACTTTGCTGTCGGAGGAGGGGAAGAAGATCTTAGGCGTATGGAGATGGAGCCCGAGGTACTGCTCCGCTGTGATGGAGGGTTTCGTCGTTGGAGCAGCTCCGGTGAGTTGTACGATGCCGAGGCTGAAGCAGGACAAGAGAGATAACGAACAATGTTAACATGAGTGGAATTCTAATAGCATCTCCAATACATGACGTAAAATACATAACCACAAAGTGCTAGATGTAAAATACATCAGCCACTCATCTCTGAACTTAACTGTCAAAACTGAACTTAACTGTCGAAACTAAATTTAACTGTCGAAACTGAACTTAACTGTCGAAACTGAATTTTGCTGTCGAAACTGAATTTTGCTGTCGAAACTGAACGCACTAGCAAGGTGAGGCTACACGTTGGTCGACTGACTTTTTCATCTATGGTCAGTCGATTTTGCAGCTGTTGGATACAAAATCAAGGGCCTGCGGTTCATCTTCAACCTCCACCCCCCTGAGCCGCCAGCCACCACCGGCCAAACAGCAGCCCCCCGCCACCCGCGGCCGGTGGTGCGCCGCCCCGCCCGCCTCGAAAACACTCCCCACCAT
>NC_057801.1:486095158-486108895 GCF_018294505.1 Triticum aestivum | reverse complement strand
CGACCCCCTGAAAATCGACTGACCCAAAAGTCAATTCAGTCGACTGAAGTGTAGCTAAATCAGAGCAGCATCGCAAGCAAGAGCAAGAGCGAGAGCAGCAGCGCGAGCAAGAGCAATAGCAAGAGCAGACCAGGCAGGGGACCGAGAGCAAGAGCAGAGCAGCAGCGTGAGCGAGAGCTAAAGCAGCAGTAGCTCCTACTGATGTGGACGTCACCGCCGAGGGAGCGAAGCAGTGGAGGAAGTGGCCGGTGACGCCGCCGTGGATGGAGCCGCACCGTGTCGGCTCGGGACCGAGCGCCGGCAGCACCGTGAGATCGAATCAAGAAGAAAATGTGGTGATTAGTGTACAACCTCTTTGGTGGCACCGATTAGGCCACAGCTTCATCCGAGGAAACGGTGATGATGATGCTCTTTCGGTGGTGCAGGTGAGGACGGCGGTGTGGGAATGCAGGTGACCCGAAAGACGAGGGGAACATCGGGGCAGCTCCTTGGACGTGGAGGACGGGGTGGCTGAACCGGTAGGACGATGATATCGACGACGAATCCTCATCTGGTACGGTTGATGAGGGACGTCGAGGTGTTGTTGTGGACGATGTCGTCAGGGAAGAGGCTCCGGCTGGGTGGCGAACGGAGCAGGGTTTGGGGTTTCGTCGCGGGTTTTCGAGGCCTCGGTGTACGAATGGGTGGGCGGATGGGATGGCAGTGGGGAACCATGGCTTAGAGACGCGCTTGTCCGAAATGTGGGGTAAGTTACGAAAGTACCCCCACCGATCTGAGGCGGTTCTTTCGGTTCAGGGGTACCACGGGCATTTCGCGTGTCGGGATTTCATAGGAGGTGGGAGTTTTCACGCGCGTTGTAATTTCAGAATGGCAAGGCGCGGGTTGAGATGAAGGGAGTTGTCGGAGCACTACAAGACAAAGATATATCTTAAATATTTCGGGCTAACAAGGCGCGGGTTGAAATTTCCGGACAAGCCTAACGTGTACTGTACCAAATCAATGCGCACTACAAATGTCATTCAAAACTTTGAATTCATGTTATGTTCAATTAAAATATTTCGCTATGTGTATAATGCAGGCAACCTACTACTCAAATGAACGTTTTAGTGCATTCCAAACGTATATACTACCGCTTCAATATGAACTAAATTTGAATTCGTTTCTCTATTTGAATAAGATCTACAGTAATGATTGTTGTGAAGTCAAAGCATTTGAATTTGTTTCTCTGTCTTAATGATATCTACAATCATCATTATTGTCAAGTTAAACCATCGTTTGTGTAATCTTCACAGCACACCACATGATTAGTCTCGAGTTACATATATACTATGTGTACTATATGAACTCGAACTAGAATTTTTGAATCCACTTTATTTTGATTTCAAATCACATTACATTTCTAGCTCTAGCTAGATCTTCATAATCTAAACCATGTCTCATATGTATAATGTGTTTATCACATTACGTATGGTGCCCCGCCCCCTACGCCTACAAGTATTTAGATGTGAGTTGCCAACACCACACATTACCACAAATTCAAATAAAATGTGAGAATGTTCGATATATAGTATTGTTTAGATTGTTCGATATTTAGTTGTAAGCTGCAAACGCCACACATTATCACAAATTCAAATAAAATGTGAGATTGTTTGATGTATAGTATGGTTTAGATTGTTCGGCATTTAGCTGTGAGTTGCAAACTCCATGCATTATCACATTATGGTATAACATATGCACATCACGTGTATCACCGCTATATTCATGCATGCAATGTTTAAAACACTATGATCTCCTATTCAAATATATGAAAGCGCTTTCATATCAAATTATGATCTTTGTTATTCTCTTACACCCACACAATCCTATAACCTTTGTATCTACCACTAACTTTCTCCCGTGCATGCACACGCCCTCCTCGCCCTCCCCCTCCCTCGGCATTCTATCCACTGGGCACATTCATTTTTTTTCTTTAAGTCGTTCTCCCAGAGTCTCCACAACTCCTTTCTGACACACACCGATCGATAAACCTCTCCAGCGATGCATGCCTGCAACATACACACACACCTTCAATCTCCTCCTTTATGTGTCCTTGCCTCGTGTCTCTCATACGGTAAGACACACGTGTAAACTCTTGCCCCTCTTTTCATCGATCTCACAACTGCACACTCCTCCCCTATCTAGCTAGTAGTTGGGCCTCACGCACCACCTCCTAGCTCCATTCTCTCTGTCTATCCGTCTCGCTGGGCCTTATTTGCCTCTAAGAAATGGACGTACACCAACCGATCTCTCGCTTTACATATACCTAGCTAGGTCCTTATAACTCGTTTTTACCCACACGTCGATCGATCTACCTCAGTAGTTGTGTCTCTCCCTTCCTCCGACAAACAACAATTGATCTACCGGTCTAGTTAGGTTTGCTTACCAAACACATGGTTCCCCTTCATCATCCATGGATGCATCCCGACAGATCTATCACGCACAGGCACACACAGAAACACATCCCCACTTTTATTGATAACATTGCAGTTCCACCCTCAGTTTGTCTAGTAGGCCTCTCCCACCATCTCCGAGAAGCAACTCCATCACCCATCCAGCACTCTACCCCTCTCCCTCCCTCTCTCTTTCCTCTCTCTCTATCCCATCATATTTCCCGTCCTTCAGTTATGTATGGATGTCGACCGATCACCCTCAAGACATAGCTGGGTCTCTCCTTCTCAACACATATACGAGTCGTTCTACCTCTATAGTTAGGCCTCTGCCTACCTGTCCCCCACCCCCCTCCCCCCACACACACCGATACATCGAGCGCTCTAGTCATGTCTCCCTACCACACACAAACTTGACATGTGCCCTCTACCGTTCCGGTAGGCCAGTCGCCCTATATCTTTGACTTGCACACACACACACACACAATTTCGATGGCTCTCTTCATCGATCTCGCACCCACCCACTTGATCCTCTCTTCGACTCTATCGATAGCTATGACCCCTCCCTCTCTTCTCGTGGATTGACCGACCCTCTATGTATGATATGGATAGGCCTCCATTTCACACACACTGTATGCAAAATTTTGTTTGAGATGTCATCGACACATATTCCCACAAATAATTCACGAAATCAACCCCCACGCCCCACCCCAAAACAAAAAACACTCACGAACGTGGTTTGTATCTCTCACACACACCCACGTAGGTGGGGGACATGCAGGAAGAGAAGAGGTGCATGCACTGCACACGTACTCCCGTCTCTTTCCCAACTACACCCACGTGGGTACACGGTGGAGCTCATTTCTGTACGAAAAAGGCAGCCCACACGGTAATTTGGCACGTGTACTGGTTGTCCACTTGGTGGAGGGAGGATCGTCTACCACGGGTGAACAAACAAATTGCGACTTGACGTGTTATGTTAAAAAAAGAGGCAAACCATGTGGGGCCTACCTTAGAGGCAAGGCTCTATACACTGGAGTACTTTTGATGTGTCTCGTCAACTCGCAGAACAAGGAGAAGCTTGCTTACTACACCGTCTCCCCGCCCATGGGCGCGGTGGCTCGTAGGATGAGGTGAAGCTTGCTCTGCCTTACGCCCGCTCGCTTGCCCATGCGCACGGTGGCTCGCAGGACGAGGAGAAAAATTTACTACTACTCCCTCCGTTTACTCCTCGTCCCGACTACCTTGGTTATAGAGATTATATCATATTGTTTGGAATATATATGTCCTTTAGTAGATTTCAATATGAACTACTAGTACATACTCCAAACACTGATGTATATAGACGTACTTTAGAGTGTAGATTCACTCATTTTGCTCCGTATGTAGCACTCTCCCTCGCACCTCGACCCTCGCCCACGTGGTGGACGTGCAACAATTCATTCGGTCTCATATAGCCAGAATGATATATACTGCACTACCATTATTGCTCGACTTCCCAAAGAGGCGAAGAGCCAATCGCAAGGTTAATATTTTGGAGATGCCAAGCGCAAGGTTATAGGAGAACGAGTAGTAGGTGCCGCGTCATTCATAAATAAAGTTTTTTTTCTTCAGTGGCACATACGCAATATGATAGGTTCATATGGAGAGAAAAGGAAACCGCTCCACTATATACATAGTCAGGACGGGCCAGCCTACACGGTTGCTTGCTAGGGTTGCTCTCTTCACACTCTCTCGCACAAAACGACTGTGGCCACATCTCTAACATCCCAGCGGATAATGTCCACTTGGGGAAGGGGTGGATGCTTAGTGTAGATGCGGTGGCCGTCGCCGATGGCGAAAACCCACTGTCGGCACGTCCCGATCAAGGGTCCCCGCCGTTATCTCTCACAAAGCCGATGAGGTTGCCTTCGTCCCTTGCTCACTGCCGCGACGTGGGCAGTTGCTGCCTCCCGCCGCCCTCCTCAAGGTTTAGCTATGTCCCTCAGGTACAACTCCCTTTACAGCCGGCTTGCACCACTGCTCCAGCTGCCTACATCACTCCCTGTGGATATTTCTCTACTTCTTTGCCCCGCACATACCTCTACTGGCTTCTGCGTACTGTATTTGCGATGAGTTTATGTCTCATCAACTAGTCCTAGTTATCTTATTCTAATCACACTTCTTCAATTTCTTTGCCACAGGGATGCTCATCTCGATTTTGGTGAAACTGCACAAAATGATCCGATGGTCAAAAGGTTGCAAACTTCATTTATTAGGAAGCTCGAACGTTGCCAGCAAATTGAAGCCTGGTCAGGGTTCGCGGTTCAAGGGCTAGAGACTACATGGATCGTTTTTTCTTTAGCTACTTCTGTTCCAAAATAAGTGTCAACTTTAGTAGTAGTACAACTTTGTACTAAAGTTTGCACAAAGTTGAGACACTTATTTTGGAACGGAGGGAGTACACATTTCCTATGATCTGTCAATCATTGAGATGCAATAGCATGCATGTTAGTCTCCTTTGTATTTGATGAAATGTCACAACGGGCAACCTTGGACGCAAGATACATGTAACAGAAGCTGGAAGCTTCATACCATTGTACAAATTTATCTCGCTGATAAATTAGAGCACGTACTATACTAGTACTTCCTCCGTTCCTAAATATATGTCTTTGTAGAGATTTCACCATGAACCACATGCAGATGTATATAGATGCATTTTAAGTGTAGATTCATTCATTTTGTTCCGTATGTAGTTCACCTAGTGGAATCTCTACAAAGACTTATCTACTAGTAATAGCTAGCCCCCCCTACTAGGAATTCTCTACCCTCTCCTTGAGCCACATCATCAAAATTGATGTAGCCGTTAGATGAAGTAAATCAGTCCATAATAGTCGTCTGATCTAGACGTTGAGAGGCTCCGCACTAAGCCACATGCAAGCATGCAGAAATACCATGGCACATGCATGTGAGTGGGTTTTAAATCACATCAACATGGCTGCATGCAAGCATGCACCGGTAGCATGCATGTAAGTGAGCTTTTAAGTCCCATTAACATGTCAAAAAGAAAAATATAATCCCATTATTCAGTAGGAGTTGGCTGATCTTTTTTCCTTATGTGGGATGATCTAAATGTTAGTTTGGCTACCACATTTGTCATGCGGTTATAGAGTTTTTTTTAGTTCTATGAAATCAATAATTTTGCGTAGAGAGATATACCACTGTTCCGCGGCAACGCGCGGGGACTCATCTAGTAATATTTAGGAACAGAGGGAGTACTATGTAAAGAGTTAGGTGTCGCACGGTGATAGTGTGAGGTGGGCCATGTAATCATTGAGCCTGCGTGTTTTCACTGCTCTTGCACTCCTCCGCTGTAAGAATGGAGAAAATTGTAATCTAGTGGTAGTAGTACCTCCTTTCACCGAAAGCGTGGGACATCCTACCACCTCAGTAATAAAGACCAATGAGCCGTCAAATCACATAGACCCAGCAGTAAGTTGGACGGACGAAGCAACCATCACTCTTGCGCCAGTGAGAGGTCGCGTCCGTTCTACCCGGACATGAATGCGGCACCGATTCTTTGGAGCGGCGCTGACCGTTTCGGGCGGGAAGCACGCGTGGGCGATGGAGGGGCTTTGGGTGGGCCAGGCTGGTCAGGAGTGGGCGTGGCAGCTGTCCACATGTCCCTATCAGACACGCCCAGAAATGAGAGGATGCATCGACTCTCGTAGCTAAAATTGTACACTACACACCGTCTCTCTGTAGGAGTAGGTCGATTTGTCGCACTCTCTAACACACACATCCTGTTAAACACACACACGCACACGCACGCACCTTGGTCCCGTTGCACCTTCTAACGTGACTTATTACACCTAGACGGAGGGAGTAGTAAGTATACGAGATACGGTGGCACACTGACTTAAGTCGAATACAAGTGCCCAAATTTTGTGTGCATGTTATAATAAGGATTCACTTAAAATAGTACGTGAGCAAATAGAGGGATCAATTGGACAGTGTTCCCGAGCAGTAGCGAGATGTGTGAGGTAAGATACACCGCTGGCGCTTTTAATTTTTCTTATGAATTTGTTTGTTTCACCCTCTGATTGGTGGGACCCAACGTACTACGTGGAGAGAGGTAAGGTGACTAAGGCTGCATTATTTCTGCACCACTGTGGATAGTCTTACCACCAAAGCCACATGACACGATTATGATTGAAATCCCAATGACTCCCACACACACACAAAAAAAACACGGCATGCTTGTCACACGAATGTAGGAATGTATAAAAGGTTATTTTCCTCTCGTTGAACATAACGGGAGGGTTGTGTAGCTGGTTAGCCTGTTCGCTCATCAAACTTGAGTTCTCGGGTTCGATAACTACACTTGAGCATAATTTTTGCCAGGAGGATTCTTTGACTGGTCAAAATGTTTTCTAGGGTTTGCACGCTTCACACTCCCTCTCCAGTATATATATACACGCTGGAGCCTCAGCGCTTGTAGTTGCTCTCTTCACACTCTCTCGCCCTCTCCCGCTGGAGCCTCGGCGCTTGTAGGTGCTCTCTTCACACTCTCTCGCCCTCTCCAGATCTAAACAAGACTTTGTTGGCCTCTCTCTCCCCTCACTGCTGCTCAAAGAGCCGGCAGGATCCGTCCACCGGGAAGGGAAGGAGGCTTAACATTGTCGCTGTCGGCGAGGGAGGGAATCCACTACCGGCGCAACTATTCACTATCCACCCAGCAGCGGTGCGGGAGGGCCTCCGACCCCTTCTTTTTCACCGTCGTCCCGTCGCCCACCGAACCATGCCCCAAGAACCTTAAGGTATAATTTACTTACTCCACATGCATTGCTCTAGCTGCATGTATACCATGAATCTAGGACGTGGTTCAAAGAGGAAAGGAGTGGGGGAAAGTAGTGGGAAAAGTTGTATATAGCATGAATCTAGGACGTGGTTCAAAGAGGAAATGAAGAGGGAAAGTTGTATAGCATGAACCTAGGACGTGGTTCAAAGAGGAAAGGAATGTGGGAAAGTAGTGGGGAAAGTTGTATAGCATAAATCTAGGACGTGGTTCAAAGAGGAAAGGAAGGGGCGAAAGTACTAGTTCAAAAAGGAAAGGAAGGGACAAGGCTGTAGAGTTTGAGCAGGACTAGATTTGCTGCGCTCACATAGGGAAAGGTGTCTAAAGATAACAAAACTGGGACCAACACAAATATGCTCCTTGGTTGTTTGTTCTTTGTTGCAATAGACTGTGCATGACCACAGTACATCGGTAGATGCACATGGTGCTGGTGCATCCACTGTCCCGTGCAACTCATTAGCTGTTGTTAATCTAAGGCCCTATTTGGTTAAAAACTCCCTAGTCCCTACATGCTTGGTTCCAGGGACTAAACATGGACTAGATGTTATTAAATGACATGCTAAAAGACCATGTTACCCCTAGTAATTAACTAATAGAAACAAGGTGGGATGCGTGGCAGGGGCAACTGTTGGAAAAAGTCGCAAAAAGACTCCCTCGGGGTCTTCTTGGTTTAGTCCCAAATGCCCACTTTTAGTCCCTAAAAGTCCCTCCTGTTCGGTTTAGATGGGACTGACACAGAGGTTTTTTAGTCCCTACACCAAAATGTCCCTGTAAAGAAACACCCTCTAATAATGCCACTGGAAAATTGATGCAATGCCACAGTTAGAAGCAAATTACATGTTTAACAAATTTTATTGTTAATATAATCTCTATGTTAATATTAATCAACGCCACCGTTTGAGAAATGCTACTGTCTTGCTTTCTTTCCCATTTAGATAAGGTAGATGCTTCTTTTTGTTGGCTTCTGTGTCATCCATCGTTATTGACCACTAATTGTTTCCTTTGCACCTCTATGTAAACAGGGTTATCTACTTCACCTCGTTGCCATTGTGACCTTTTGTTGCACTGCACAAAACACTTTTGTTTTAAGAGTGTTTTGTGCAGTTCAACTAAAATTTCACACCGATAACGTTGCTTGATTGCTTGATCTTAGTGGAACTGCACAAGAGGAGATCTTACATCCTATCCGTTAAGGCGAATTTGGTTCAGATCTTCTTCTTGTGAGTTGTTTGAATTCCGCATCATGAGAGGTCAGTACTAGCCTTCTTTCACATGATTCTGCAGTGTGCTTTCATATGTTGTGCTACTTGTATGATAATGTTGCTTGATTTTAGTGAACTGCACAAATGGAGACAAGACCTCCAATCTGTATGTGCACCATAATATCCCATTGAGGTAAGATAAGGATATTTCACGATGGTTGCCCTGTATTTTGCCACTTTCATCAGAAAATTAAGTTTAGTACTATACTTGTGCTCCCTAATTGACATGCCAAATCTTACTTTGAAGGCGAAGCTTGTCTGTTATTGAACCAAGTGATGAAGGGGAAGAACAAGCGGAAGAAAAACAAAAATCAACTCCTGGTGTTGTAATGAAGCACTGGAACTGTGATGACACAAGTAATGATATAGTTTTGCATCTTAATTTATTGCTATGGCTGGAACGAGCAATTGTTTTGCCACTGATTTGATGCCATACATAATTATCTCTACTTGTGCAAACAGGGATCTTCTTTAAAGATACCATATATTTTAGTGGAGCTGCACAAGAAGATGTTGGAAACATTAAACTAATCGAGGAGTATATAGTAAGCATGGCCACCCCCGTAGATAGCACAGATGGTTCCGGAGAAGTGCTTCATCTGTATGCTCTACACAATCAGCCTCCTAACAAAGGTTGGTACTCGCCCACTGATTTCATCCATATGATTGAGCTTTGTCATCTCTATTGGTGTTGTGCTACTATTTATATACTGTCATGAAAAAGTGGTATTGTCCTTGAGAAGTGCTCCATCTGTGTTGTTTTAAATATTTCCTTTCCTTTTTTTCGAGCAAACAGGGATGCTAGCATTTAGTAGTCCTCTTGTCTTTGCACAACAGAATCATCTTCCTCTGAAGAAGAATATGGAGTACGTGAAGTGACTAGTTCCAATTATGCCAGGATGAAGAAGCCATGTCTATCTTCTCATCAGAAGGAGCAGTTGAAGGATGGTTACATTACTCCCCACAAGACCAAACTAACTTCAGCTCAGAAGGACTGACAAATCTCCATTTTTTTGCTGTGATGCGCGAGTACAATGTTGTTCTAGGATTCTTTCTGGTGAGTTCCATTTTTCTAAAAGTGTGCTCTACATGGACCATGTATGTGCCTGTTGAAACTGTCAAATCATAGTACAGTTTGCTTTATACTAATCACTTTTTTGTATTTGTGCAAACAGGGGTGCTCAGCTTGATTTCAATGGGAACTGCACAAAATGTTCATGAATACATCGAATCCTTCATTTCCACCACAAGAAAGGAGGTGCCGATAAGTTCAAGGCGTTGCAACATATAAGGGCGAAATCATACAAGATACGCGCGAATTTGGTTGATTTTGGTGGAACTGCACAAAAAGAACAGCTGGTTTATTTAGCACGAGGTGCCATGTCAATGTCCGAACTGATGGCAAACCCTGCCCATTCCACAATCGTAGGCATTTGATATTTTGGAATGGGACAACCTTGTCAAATTTTGCTCATTGATTTTAGCAAGACATGCGTTTGATATTTTCGAATGGGACGCCCTTTGCTGTCAGCAGCGTCGATCAATTTTTTCTTTATTCTTTAGTTGTGAAGTAAATATTGCCTCTGACATGTGAGTCGCTGAGATGCATAATCATTGATTGTTTTGAATGTTCTCTATGAATTGCCAGGCCTGTGTGTTTGATTTCAATGTACAGAAACGCTAAAAAGCTGCTCAAACTCTTTGCACTCCTTCTGTTCCTTTTTACTTCACACATTGTGAAAGTGCATACTTTTTTGTATAAGATTGGTGAAAGTAGAGATACTTTGACTGCAGACAAAACATGTATGCAGACTAGAAAGAAGGGAGTACATGTGAAACTGCTACAAACGAGTGATCAACCTGGGAAAAATGCTAGTACGTATTGTTTTGCATGTTCATCCAATGCCAGTGATACAGGAATTGGAACTAATCAAAATAAATTCATTAATACACAGTCGGATTTCATATAAGCATGCCGGATTTCATTACATTTCATACATTCTTCAACTAAAAAGGGGTGCGCTGCAGGTATAATTAATTAATCGAAGCTACCCACATGTGTCCCGCTGAGCCGAACAGAAGCTTCAGTGACTTAACTACAGGTGCAGTTGCGTAACTGACATGTGGTCTGTTGGGCCCATGTGTCAGTCAGCCAACTGCACCAGCAGTTAAGTAGAAGTAGTGTTCTTCTCCAGCGTAGCTCTCCGACTCCATGTCGCCGCCAAGAAGCTAACCGGCCGTCAATGGTCAACCCGCCTAGCTTGGCTTCAACCGGAGGGTAGCAGCGTGGCCTTACTTGGACCCAGCGGCGGCGACCTACCGTGTTCTACTCTTCCTCATTTTCTGTGTGGCGTGGCCTCGTTGGCTGTGGGGCGGGGCCTCGGCGGAGCCGGCGATGTCCTCTGTCTCGTTGCCGGCGGGCGGGGCCTCAGCGGAGCGGTGGAAATCCTCCCCCACGTTGCCGACAGGGTGGGGCCTCGGCTGAGCCGGTGATGTCCTCTGCCTCGTTGTTGGTGGGGCGGGGCCTCGATGAAGCCGGCGGTGTCCTTTGCCTCGTTGTTGGTGCCACGAGGCCTCGGCGGAGCAGGGCCTCGTCGACGCCAGTGGAGCGGGGACTCGTCGGAGCCGGCATTGTCCTCTGCCTCGTCCTCGGTCTCGCCAAACAGTGCCTACCTGCTTCATCGCCCTCTTTGCTAGCCTCTTTGTAGGCGGCTGCAGCCTCCGCCACCCGCATGTGGTACCGCCAGTGATCGAGGCAGCCCTTGCGGGCGGAGCGGTACGAGTCGAGCAGCGCCTCCTGCTCCGCCCGTTCCGCGGTGATCTCCTCCTCCACCTGCAGGTGCTCCTGGAGGAGAAGGTGGTTGTAGGCGGCATCGGCCTGCGCCTCCCGGAACTGCTCCTCACGCATCTGCCTCACCCTGTCCATATATTGGGCACGGGCCTCGCCGATGGTCATGGTGCAATGCACCGGCGAGGATGGCGCGGAGGAGGGGGTTGGCGCTGGATCGTCGACTACCATGTTCTCCATTGCAACGTCGTCGTCCTCTGGCTGCCTGCCGGCCAGCCGATCGGCAGCAATGGCTGCCATCTCCTTGTGGTCCGTCGTCCGCCCGTCCCGAAGAGTGCTGGAGCACGAGGAAGCCATGGTGGGCAGTAGTGGTGTGGACAGGAGAAAGGGAACGTATGCGGATGACTGCGGCTATGGCCTGCGCAGCAGTTTATATAGCAATGGTGGGCGGGCGGAGGGACGGACGTGTGGCGTCGGAGTAGCCGCCTCGGCAACCGCGTATCATAAATGTGGGCGGCAGATGGACGGACGGATGGCACTTGTGTCGTTTGAAGGCGGAGCAATCGCCTGCACTGGGAAGCGGGGTGGGCGGCGCTGACTATTTCGGGCGGAAAGCGCGCGCGGGCGAGGAGATGACTTTACTTGGAGAGGATGACAATGGGGACCCACCAGGTCCATAGCCTCACGTACGCAAGTGCCTCCTTATTATATATATATATATATAACTACAATTTATTTTGCTTCCTCCTGGTTTCCTGACATCACGGTCCCACAACATTGTCAACCTCCTGGAGTAGTCAATAAACGAGAGAATTGCACAAGAAGCAGCCGATAGCTGGGACCAAGCAGCTCGAGCAGTATTTGTGCAGAGTTTTTTGATATTTAGCCCAGATATTAATTTTTCTCCTCTGAACAACAACGAAAACATCGCTGCATGTATTAACTGGGCGAGCTGTGGCCCTTCTAGCCTAGGCCAGATATCTAGCCCAGATATTAATTTTTTTCAAGCTGAAAATGGCTAGCCCAACTATACTTTTTTTAGGAATACCCAGGCAAGGTCAAGTTGTTATTCTCCACCCCGTTGGGCTGCAAATCTTTCCTAGGAGGGATGCATTAGGCTTAATAAGAAAATGGGCTTTAAGAAATAATAAATGGGATGTAATTATAAAAACTAGGCAGTAACTATAAAAAATGCACCAAACACGTGATTACTTTATAAATTATTATTTTTGGATATTGAAAATTTTAATTTCATTAATTGTTGCGAGCGCAATGTTTCGTTGGATTTTTACGTAATATAAATTTATATTGAAATTGTATTTAATCTGACTAGGAATTTTGGGATAAAAATATTTCGGATCCCATCAAAATGTGGGAAATTTTATTGAATTCTGTATTGAACTGTTGGTTGAAATGGGTTGTACTTTTAACAAACTGTAAATGGGATGTAGTAAATTCCATTAGAATTCAAAAATGGGCTACACATTCTTACAAATCTCAAATGGGCTATAAGTTCTCTACCACACACTTCTGGCCTTACTAAGTTGACATGTCCCCTAAAAAACAGAGTTGACGCGTATGCAAGGCTTTGTCAACTTATAGTCAACACACGGTTCTAGCAGCAGTGGCCGTTGGATGTCCATCCAACGGATGCCGTGCTTCTTCTTCAATCTCGGATATTCTAGCTTCACCCTCCCAAAAAATGATTCCTCCCCCTGACATCTGGGGTGCACCGTTTTGGAAGCTGGCATGTGGGCCTACTAAGTTGACATACCAAGGGCTTTGTCAACTTAGTCAATATAAATGATTCTAGCTGCAGTGACCGTACGTTGTCCATCCAACGGCCGTCATGCTTCTTCAACCTCTGGTCTTCTTGCTCCAGCCGCCTAAAGCAGCACCAGTCGTGCTGCCTGCTCCTGCCTCCCGTGTTCGGCTGTGCTATCGTGGAGGCCTCACCGCCCCCTACTACTCCTACCGCTGGCCAGGCCATCCCTCCACTCACCCACACCCCCTGTTATTCTATGGCGACGATAGCATAGCTGAACCAGTGAACCCTCATACTCCTCTCCGCTTGTGCATCCACTGCCGCGTCTTCCCCGGCTCCGTGTCGTCCCCTTCCTAGGCCTCGCCGTTGTCTACCGCCATGGTGCTCTCGGCGTGGCGTGGTCAACATGGTCAAGGAACGACTTCCATCGGACGTGGACTGTACGTGGAGAGGCTGACAGCTGGGTCCATGGCAGCCGCAAGGAAGTGCCTCCTTATTACATGCAAAATAATTATTCCTCCACCTGACAGCAGGGACCCACCGGATGGGCCACCGTATTTCATGAAAAAAATGATTCGCCCCCTGACTGCTGGGACCCACGAGCTACATCTTCTCATGCAAGGAAGTGCGTCCGGGAAAAAACGATTCGCCCCCTGACT
>NC_057801.1:486084758-486094784 GCF_018294505.1 Triticum aestivum | reverse complement strand
CCCCTGACTGCTGGGACCCACCAGCTACATCTTCGCATGCAAGGAAGTGCGTCCGGGCAAAAACAAAGATTCGCCCCCCTGACTGCTGGGACCCACCGGCTACATCTTCGCACGCAAGGAAGTGTGTCCGGGCAAAAAAACCATTCGCCCCCTGGCTGCTGGGACCCACCAGCTACATGTTCGCACGCAAGGAAGTGCCTGACAGTCAGGACCCACCTGGTCGAAGCGTACGTAGCATTGTCATTCTGGTCGCGAACGTGTACATACATATATACTGGTCGATTTAGAGGCACGCACATGTCGTAGTAGAGGCGCGTACCTGTCGTAGTAGAGGCACGCATGTAGCATGTACACGTACGTACAGCGGCCAGGGTGCAAGAAAGAAAATACGGCCACGTATGTGTACATATGGACGGGGTCTCAAACGCCTACTCGCGCATACGTACGGCGAGGGCTCGTGTACATGGTTGGGTCAGACAGGAGAAACAGCGTCGTCGTCGTGTTCATGGGGAGGCAACGGAATGCGTCGTGTTCATGGGGAGGCAACGGAATGCTTCGTGTTCATCGGGAGGCAACGGAATGCGTCGTGTTCATCGGGAGGCAACGGAATGCGTTGTGTTCATCGGGAGGCAACGGAACGCGTGGGAGCCAACCGGCTGGGTTGGAACGGAATGTGTGGTCGTGTTCATCGGGAGGGCTTGGACGGAACAAGCGACGGAAACGAGGCCTGGCGTACCGCACAACAAAGGAAACGACCCTCCTACGTTCGGAACGGGGTCCTGTTGATTGGGAGGGGTGTGGCGTATCGCAAAACGGAGGAAACGGACCTCCTACGGTCGAAACGGGGGTCCTGTTGATCAGGAGGGGTGTGGCGTACCACAAAACGGAGGAAACGGACCTCCTACAGTTGAAACGGGGGTCCTGTTGATTGGGAGGCATGTGGCGTACCGCAAAACGGACGAAACGGACCTCCTACGGTCGAAACGGGGGTCCTGTTCATCGGGAGGGGTGTGGCGTACCGCAAAACGGGACTCCACGGGATACTATTCATCTCCACCGTCGACCTCCTCCAGCCTCCACGGGCTACCGTTGACCTCCTCCAGCCTCCACGGGCTCCTGTTCATCCAGCCTCCACCGCGCGCTACTCCACCAGCTACTGTTCAACCACCCCTCCACCGTCTACTGTTCATCCAGCCCTCCACACCACGAGGTCCTGTTCAACCACCCCTCCACGGGCACCCCTCCACCATCTACTATTCATCCAGCCCTCCACACCATGGGGTCCTATTCGTCCAGAGGCAACACCACCGCTCACTGTTCATCCAAACCCTCCCCCCGCAACGCTCACTGTTCATCCAATCGATCGGCTTCAGTTAGCAGCAGTAGCGAAGGAATCGCTCGATCAGATTCAGTTAACAGCCATCGATCGATCGCTCGGGTTCAGTAATGCGTAGCCTGCAGTGCAATTGCTCGGGATCAGTTAGAGCCCAACGCCTCGCTCGGGTTCAGTTAGAGCCAACGCCTCGCACACACGCGGGTACGTGTACGAGAGAAACGCGCATCGCTCGGCCCCCGACCTCGCACCGTAACCGGCAACTCCCACGGTTTTTCCCATCATGGACGGCCCAAAGAATGTCATGCAGCTGCTTCTCTGGCCCGCCCAGGATGAAAAGCCCATTTTCTGTCATGATTTTTTGTCATAGAAGTAGGAGCCCACCACATCTATGATGATACCGGGTTTTGTCACAATTATCGTCATAGAAGTGTCATATGTATGACAGGAAAAAAATTCGTTCGGCCCAAAATGTCACAGATGTGTCTTTTTTTGTAGTGTTAGTACATCCTCTCCCCCTCCCACGGGTGCGGTGGCTCGCACAGTCGCAAGACAAGGAGAAGATTGCCTAGAGAAAGTACAATAAGGTGATGTAGGCGGGCTATAAGGCTTTAAATAATATATTTTGCGTAGTTGGATGAGAGGAGAGAGGTGAGAGAAGAGAAGCGGGCTACAAACTTATAACCGGCTATAGCATGAGCTCCAACACCTTTTGTGAGAGAAACATGTCGGCCATATATTAATGATGTAGTATACTAGTATGACTAACTATTGTACGAGTGGGCTATATGATTGGCTATAAGTGACATGGCAAATTCATATAGCCGGCTATTGCCTATACTATTAACCATGCTCTTACTACGCCTACACCCGCTACATCGCCCACGCACACGGTAGCTCGCAGGACGAGGAGAAAATTTTACTACTCCCTTCGTTAGACATATACTCCCATACCTTGGTTAGAGAGATTATCATATTGTTTGAAATATATGTCTTTTAGTAATAGGAGTAGTACAGTGGTAGGAGTAGTACTACAGCAATTTCCTTAGAGTCTGTGCTGCAGCAAGCTACCATAGGCTATGTTACTAGTACTCCATCCTTTTCGGTTTACAAGGCTCAATTTCAAAATCTCTCCAACCAAGGGATACGCTGAGTGGTGAAATTAATTTCTTAGTTTGCACAAGTACTTAATTAGTCCGCTCGTTTTTCTCAAAAAGATATGTTTAACGATGCATTAATTACAACGAATAAATTTCCATGAACTTCTACATGCATTGGTGAGTTTCCTCTTGATACTTCTTGCATCAAGTGATTTAATGCACCTCTAAATCCAAACATGTAATGGTAAGTACTAGTAGAATTGAGACTTATAAAACGGAAAAACATTTTTTTTAGATGAGCCCTATAAACCGGATCGGAGGGAGTAGCAAGTAGTACTACCTCCATAGTGGGTATGTACTCCGTAAAATCAGATTTTCCAAAAACTAAGTTGCTCAACCTTTATTTGCTTGTTTCCATTCCTGCCTCGTTGCCTTGAATAGACTATGCCAAACACCCCTGCCTGCCGCGCGGGAAAATACCCCCTCTCGCATTTTTTAGTCCGGGTTGTGGATCGCGTGAAGTAGCAAAAACCAAGCCATGTCTTGTACTCCTCCATCGTACTAAAAGAGTGGAGACACTCGCTTTCATGAATGTTGTACTTCCTCTCGCCGACATGTGGGACATATAGCAACCGGGTCGACGTGTCATGAATCAAATAGCAGTGCAGAGTAGCAGGGGGACGCACCCCAGTCGTAGCACCCCAATAGTAGTAATAAGCAATGATACATCAAATCACAAAGCCACACCTTTCCCCTAGACGGACGAAGCAACCATTATTTTCACTTCACAATCTTTTTCTCCATCATCTCCTTCAAGAAAACCACGTATTGCTTCTGCCATTGTTCTGCCTCAAGAGGGACGCGATTCACCTTGGTACATCATGACATGTGGGACCGCATAACTGACCATGCTCCCCCGCCCACTATCGGTGTCAAAACCGACGGATCTCGGATAGGGGGTCTCGAACTGTGCGTCTAAGGCTAATGGTAACAGGAGGCGGGGGACACGATGTTTTACCCAGGTTCGGGCCCTCTCTATGGAGGTAATACCCTACTTCCTGCTTGATTGATCTTGATGATATGAGTATTACAAGAGTTGATCTACCACGAGATCGTAGAGGCTAACCCTAGAAGCTAGCCTATGATTCTAATTGTTGTTGTCCTACGGACTAAACCCTCCGATTTATATAGACACCGTAGGGGGCTAGGGTTACACAGAGTCGGTTACAGAGAAGGAAATCTACATATCCGAATTGCCAAGCTTGCCTTCCACGCAAAGGAGAGTCCCACCCGGACACAGGACGATGTCTTCAATCTTGTATCTTCATAGTCCAACAGTCCGGCATAAGCATATAGTCCAGCTGTCCGAGGACCCCCTAATCCAGGACTCCCTCAGTAGCCCCTGAACCAGGCTTCAATGACGATGAGTCCAGCGCGCAGATTGTCTTCGGCATTGCAAGGCGGGTTCCTTCTCCAAATACTCCAAAGAAGATCTTGAACACAAGAATCGTGTTCGGCTCTGCAAAACAAATTCCACATACCACCATAGAGAGCGCCATATTCCAAAAGTCTAATCTGCTGACAACTTTCCCATAGCGTCACATCACGTTGTTGCCCGGTCATTATTCGAACCGTTTTCTTAACCTGCTACCGCACATCTTGTGAGGCAGTTTTATTGGCACGTCTTGTCAAAGCAGAGATCGTGTCCCCTTATCATGGGATTCTCATCAATACGGGTGTGGGTAACCCAACCGCGCCATTAAAACGGCGCTTTGGGGAATAAGTGAGTTTCCAGGGCAAGTGGGGAGGCGCATGATCCCTGCTGCCTTTATAACGAGATAAGGATTCCCCTTATTCATCCACACCTTCCTCTTCCTCTGCTCATCCTTGCTCCCTCGCTCGAGCTCCAGCGCCCAAGCATTCACCTTCTCTGCCCACAAAGGCCATCCGAAAATGTCTGGATCTGGAGCAGGAGGCAAGTGGATGGCCTCTACCGTCCAGGAGAAGGATATCAAGAAACTTCGGGAGGCCGGGTATCTGGCCAAGAAGATCGGACACCGCCTTTCAATGGCGGGACACATTGTCCCTACTCCGGAACCCCACGAGAGGGTTGTATTCCTCCCTCACTTTGTCCGCGGGCTAGGGTTTCCCCTCCACCCATTCGTTCGCGGCATTATGTATTACTATGGGATTGATTTTCATGATCTATCCCCCAATTCCTTCCTCAACATCTCGACATTCATCATCGTGTGTGAGGCCTTTCTCCGCATCTCCCCACACTTCGGCTTATGGCTGAAGATTTTCAATGTGAAGCCCAAGATGGTGAGCGGCGAGCACGCTGAGTGCGGAGGAGCCATGGTAAGCAAGATGCCCAATGTCACATGGCTATCAGGTACCTTCAATGATTCCATCAAAGGGTGGCAACAACAGTGGTTCTATGTCACTGACCCACGCGGCACAAAATGAGTCGCAGCTCCCAAATTGCGATCCGGAGCTCCATTGCGGCTTAGGTCCTGGCCCAAGAAGGGCCTGAATTGGTCTTCGCCAGATGAGTTGTCGGTGCTCCAGACGCGCGTCAAGGGTATGGAAGACAAGAATATCAAAATTGTCAATTTAGTCCAGGTGATGTTAGTTCGCCGGATTCTCCCTTGTCAACACAGGGCTTGCAATTTATGGGAACTCGACCCGGCCAAGCACCAGACCCTACTGGGGTTCTTCAACTCATCGCACAAACACATCTGGAAGGTGCTCTTTAAGTACGGCAAATCGTGGCCGGATTCAGCCGAGGACCGCGGGTACCAATTGTCCCGACCTGCAAGTTTGGTAAGTCTTCGTATGTTTGGCTAGTCATACGCTTTATCTGTATAATGCAAGGGAAATGCTTAATGTGTTTTTCCACAACTCTCCTAGGGCTGGACGAAGAAGGCAGGGCGGATCTACTGCCTGGCCCCGCTGCCAGAAGAACCAGCCGGCCCACTTCTGACGAAGATGCTGGTCTTGGTGCCTTACGAGGCGCCGAAGAAGAAAACCGAGAAAGAGGCCAAAGAGACCGGGGGCGGCCGTCGTCGCCAAGGAACTTCGGACACAATATCCGAAGACTCTGAGGTCCGCTCTTCCTCGAAAGAGGATGAGGAAGAGGAGGAAAGCCGATCCCCCCCAGCAAGGGGAAGAAAGAAAAGGACGGCCTCCACACACTTGGAGGCCGAGTCGCCTAAGAAGGGAAAAACTCCCTTTCCGGAGGAATCCACCACCGCCACCGACAGCAGCCCAGAGTGGGATCCCAGGGTCCAGCCCCTGGCGAAATCATGAGTATATAAAACCCGGACACGTTTGTGCATCCAGACTCACTATCCTATGACGTTTAATCGCATTGAGTCACACTTTTTTCGCAGTCCAGCAAGGTCCTGAGCCGAACAATCCTCCTCGGAGGATTCACTGGGTTCGGATGCTATGGACAGCGGGACACCCCCGACGGCCCCCTCCCCAAAACACGTGAATGACACCGGGGTATCGTTCCAAAGGGACCCGGCCCGAGGAGGGGCGGGGAGACCGTCAAGGTGGCGCCAGAGGGTCAAACCTCGGCGGCTGGACACATGGGGGAAAAAGCTCCGATGGACACCGACGGCGGGGGCTATACTAAATTCGGCCCCCATCCGGACCTAGTTCTGGAGACCAACACGGCTCCGGAATCAGGCAGGCAACCTCCCTCGACAAAAGGGGGTGCGCCTGTTCCACCAGCAACCTTTTCCCAACCAGAGGTGTCGGATACCTTATCAGCAGCGCTGAAGAGCGCCTCCATCATTGAAGAACACCGTGCCCTTATGGGTGCGGTGATTGAGAAGATTTAGTCTGCTGAAAGCAGGCTGAATGAAGCCTGCATCAGCCTTATAACGGGCTTTGAGGTATGTTGTGAGGTTTCAAAGAGTGTTATAGTATAGGTAGTAGCCCCTGATACCCTATTCGGTGTTCGAAAGAAAGAACCAGACAGAGGATCAAATATATGTTCGTAGGAGACTTAACTTGTGGTACCTCTCCCTCTTTTGTTTTATTTATAAGCAGGCGTCTGTAGCGACTGCCGCCTCTCATACTGCGGAAGTCTCCAGACTGAAGCAGAGTCTAGAGCGGGCCGAAGAGGAACTTGGCCAGGTGAAAAAGCAGTTGAAGGATAACCAAGGTATGCAAAAAACCTTGTTCGCATACAACGCGAATGAATAATTGAATATGATGATTTTTTTTCATGATGCACTCTAGGGGCGACGGCCGAAGTCGAGGCTCTTAAGAAAGCGCTGGCCGAGGCAGAGAAGAAGGCAGCCGCAGAGCAGGCTCTTCGTGAAAAGCACGAGGCTAGGGTTATTCAGGTTCAGCAAGAGCTCCAAGAAGCCGTGAAGAAATGCGAGACCTTGAAGCAAAGTTTAACGGAGAAAGAATCCGAACTCACCAAGGCTCGTCAAGCCGCACACGATTCCTGGAGCAAAGCCTAGGGCACCCTGCAGGAAATCTAGGAGGCTAGAAAGATCGCGGTGGGTAAGGCTTTGTCTATGCAAAGCAAATATTTAAAGGGAGAAAATCACGTTTACTAATTTGGAATTCGGATTTCTCCAATGGTGTTTGCGGAGCTGCCGCATAGCGTATTTGATGCCGCACAATTCTACCGAGCCGAAGAAAGGAGCTCTGTGGAGAAGCTCTTCTGGTCACAATATCTAGCGCCAGAGTATCCAATGCCCTTTGCCGATCAACTTAAACAGCTGATCGAGCTGCATAGGGAGGCCAAACTAGCCATGAAGGATTTAATTATCCGGCTATGGCCCACCGAGGTGATTCCCAGCAGATACTTCAGACTCGTGAAGCGGCTTGTAAGCCTGCCCTTGACTTGAAGTCATCAAGTGGTCGGTCTGTATGGAAGGTGCGCGAATGGCCTTCACCCGCGCAAAGGTGCACTGGGCGAAGATGGATGCCGAAAAGCTGATGACCGAAGAACCGCCTGCGGGAAAGGAGCACCGCAAGCCCGAGTTATACTATGACAGTGTCCTGAAAGGATCCCGCCTTGTAGCGGAGCAATGTGCCAAGGATATTATATTCCCATGAATACATTCATGCTATCCTATGTAATGTTGAACAAGGTCATTTATATTATATAGTGCATGTTATTTGCAAGTTTTACCTCCTGTGCGGCTGTTTTATATATTAATCCTGAGAGTTGGCCAGTCGTCGGCTTCTGCCCCCACATAAGAAGTACGGGGGTGTTCGGGATAAACCTCAACACTCTTTACCCCAGTTTGGGGTCCTTGAAGGAGGTGTTCAGTGCAACGAACTAGGAAATCAGACTATAAGGCTTTATCACCCTCACTTAGCCATAGGAGTTTGACAAAAGAAAGGTAGGCACAGCCCCTGGTGTTCCGAAGACCGCACTAGGGGCTCTATAAGCACCTGATCGGAAGAAAAAAAACCGATCCGTCGCACGCTACATTAGTTATCGCATAATGCGGAAGAAATCCTTAAAGATTTTGTAACCTCTCGAACAGCTGACCAGATCTCGCCGTATCATGACCGTCAGTTTTCGGCTTTCTCTACTGAGGTGCTCGTCCAGAAGAACTGGGACACAATCCCAGTAGTTCTCCCTTTACTACCCTAGCCGATATAGCGGAACGTAGGGTAGTAAGAACAGGAGGCGGGCAACCCAACTATTGACCCAAGACATGAATCGGAGCCGATGCATATAATGCTATAAGTTCGGGGTGCAGAACGATCGTGAAGGTATTCGGACTTTATTGCCGTATTATGGGTACAACGAGGCCCCTGGCATATTAAGTCGTACCGTAGTGTACGGATGTCATTTGACAAAAAATATCGATAAGAAAGAACAGCAAGTAATCATCATGTAAAGCCGCATGTTGTAATTTAATAATACATCGGGGCATACGAATACAAGTAGTGCGATAAAAACAAATATGACTTCGGAACCTGCTGGGACCAGGGGAGGGGTTGTGTGCGGATCCGGCGAATAATCAGATGATCATCAAGGAGAATATCTAAGGATTCCCTTACGCGTTCGAGTTGTTTCCCTCCTTGGTATGTTTGTCTCCTCGCGGGTCTGGTCGCCATGTCGCCAGTGATGGCCTGGACAAAAGTGGACCTGGAAAGAAAATGCGAAAAAATGTTTGGTGTGCCACGGAGTGGTTGAGCCGCATTGTGGGGCCTAACCTAGCTTTGCCTCCGCCTACCACCGGAGTGGTTGATTGACCTCTTGACAAGCTGGGCTATCCTGTCGCGGAGTAGTTCGGACTCCCTTGACGGTGTCCGGAAGCCTGGTTGTCGACTGAAGGTTCGATTGAAAGATGCCACTCTGTGCTTCTACTGCTAAGGCGGCGGTGTGCACTTTGGCACGGAGGGAGCGTTCGGCTTTGCCATTGACTGTTATTACGCCGCCCGGACCGGGCATCTTGAGCTTAAGATACGCATAATGTGGCACCGCGTTGAACCGAGCAAACGTGGTTCGTCCAAGCAATGCATGATAGCTGTTGCGGAAAGGGACGATGTCAAAGATTAACTCTTCATTGCGGTAATTATCCGGGGGTCCGAAGACTACCTCCAGAGTGATGGAGCCTATACAGCGGGCCTCCACACATGGTATAACACCTTTAAAGGTGGTTTTAGTGGGTTTGATCATTGAAGGATTGATACCCATCTTGCGCACTGTATCCTGATATAGCAGGTTCAGACTGCTGCCTCCGTCCATAAGGACTCGTGTGAGGTGGAATCCGTCAATTATTGGGTAGAGGACTAGTGCAGCTGAGCCGCCCTGATGGATATTGGCCGGACAATCCTTGCGGTCAAAGGTGATTGGTCCGGACGACCATGGGTTGAACTTTGGGGCGACTGGCTCCATCGCGTAGACATCCCTTAGTCTGCGCCTCCGCTCTTGCTTGGCAATTTGGGTGGCGTTTATCATATTCACCATTTTAAGTTGTGCGGGAAACTTCTTTTGCCGTCATGTGTTCGGTGGCCGGGACTCCTCGTCGTCGTCATCGCTTTGCGAACCCTTCTCCTTGTTTTCGGCACCTGACTTGCCGGCTTGTTTGAAGACCCAGCATTCTCTGTTGGTATGATAGGCTGGTGTTCCTGGGGTGCCGTGAATATGGCATGGACGGTCGAGTATATGGTCCAAACTGGACGTGCTTGGACTGTTTCATTTGAATTGTTTCTTCCTTTGACCGGTATTAGAGCAGCTGTATCCGGTGTTGACGATCGTGTCTTTGGCGTTGTCGTCATTATTTTGACGCTTATGTTTGCTGCATCGGGACTTGCCGTTGTTATCTCTTGGTTCAGAAGTGCCATGATTTCTTGATTTGCCGTTGCTGCGAGCCAACCAGCTATCCTCGCCCGCACAAAAGTGGGTCATGAGTGTCGTAAGGGCTGCCATGGATTTCGGCTTCTCTTGGCCAAGGTGTCGGGAAAGCCACTCGTCACGGATGTTATGCTTAAAGGCCGCTAGGGCTTCGGCATACGTACAGTCGATGATTTGATTCTTTTTTGTTAAGAATCGAGTCCAGAATTTCCTGGCTGACTCTCCAGGCTATTGGGTTATGCGACTTA
>NC_057801.1:486077881-486078738 GCF_018294505.1 Triticum aestivum | reverse complement strand
TCACTCGGGGGCTTAGCTGCAGCTTCGTGCTCGCCTAAGTTTATCAAAATCCTACCGAGTGGTAAGCCAGCCTTCCACTCGGGGGCTTAGCTGCAGTCCAAGCACTCGCCTAAGTTATAAAAATCCTACCGAGTGACGAGCGATCCTCTCACTCGGGGGCTTAGCTGCAGTCCAAGCACTCGCCTAAGTTTATCAAAATCCTACCGAGTGACGAGCGATCCTCTCACTCGGGGGCTTAGCTGCAGCCTCGTGCTCGCCTAAGTTACAAAAATCCTACCGAGTGAAGAGCGACCCTCACACTCGGAGGCTTAGCTGCAGTCCAAGCGCTCGCCTAAGCACAGGCACCTTGCTTTGAATCTGCATAAGACATTTTGAGCCAAAGGCAATCATATTCAAGCGCCAAATTCAAGTTTGAATCGATATTTAAAGGAACCGAAAGTGCTCAGGCGTCAAGCCTGTTAAAGTTTGTCGGTTACAATTCCACTCGGCATACCGAGGCAAATTTAAAGAGTCGAGCCAGAAGAAGTTTTTTACCCCTCCTGCGGAGGGCTGGAAGGTGCAACGAATTCATCAAGGTCAATTCCGTCGGCGATCCGAGTGGCAGCTGCAAGGAAAGTCTCCATAAAGGACCTGAAGTCGTGCTTCTTGGTATTGGCCACCCGAAGGGCCGCCAGCTTCTCCTCTCGTGCATCTTTGCAGTGGACTCGGGCCAGACACAGAGCGACATCTGCACCACACCGAGCCGAGGACTTCTTCCACTCTTGCACTCGACCAGGGATCGTGTTCAAGCGGGCCATCAGCGACTCAAGGTCATTCTGAAGTGTCTCCTCAGGCCAGAGCGTCGAGTCGATGCGAGA